>NC_143585.1:156798802-156991504 GCF_048544385.1 Mastigoproctus giganteus
TATAAATTATCAGGCGATACAGAAGCCTATGATATATATAAGCTAGTCTGTAATCAAGTCACAAAGGAGGTTAGGCAGGCGAAGGCAGATTACGAGAAATCTTTGGCAAAGGATGCTAAGAAAAACAGACAGCAAGGATTTCTTTAATTATATAAACTCTAAAAGGAAGGGGATGAATCTGATTGATCCATTTGATATCAATGGTTCGACTGTTGATGATCCTGCTCAGAGAGCAAACAAATTGAATGAATATTTTGCATCTACATTCACACATGAGGAGTTATTAACATTTGTAAATTCCACAAGGTTATCAAATTGTAACAGGGTACGTAATGATTTTGTAATAACTGATAACAAAGTGGAGGAGAAATTGTTGACATTAAACGTAAGAAAGGCACCTGGAGTGGAAGGTATCTATCCAGTTATATTAAAGGAGGTGGCAAAGGAAGTAAGAAAACCCTTAGCTATAATTATGAGAGCATCCTTGGACTCAGGAGAAGTCCCCACGGACTGGAGATGTGCAAATGTATCCCCAATTCACAAAGGGGGATCGAAGGGTGACACGAGTAATTACAGACCATTTAGTTTAACTTCTGTTCCGGGTAAAATAAGGGTCACTGGTTAAAGATGCATTGCATGATCATCTAGACAAGACTGCAGCAATAATTCAGACACAGCATGGGTTTGTTAAGGGAAAGTCTTAACAAACTTGATTGGTTATTATGATGTGGTTACAAAGGAACTGGATGCAAAAAATAATTTTTATATCACATACTTGGATTTCATAAATGCTTTTTTAGACTGTTGCGCATGGAAGACTACTGTCCAAATTGGAGCAGAATGGTATTGAGGGTAACTTGCTACAATGGATAAAAGGATGGTTAAGTGGGAGAAGACAGAGTGGTAATCAATGGTTGCTGCTATTTGTGGACTAACATTAGTGGAGTCCCACAGGGTTAAGTGTTGGGTCCACTGTTGTTTTGTATATTTATCAATGATATTGATGAAGGTATATCAGGCTTAGTATCGAAGTCTGCAGATGATACAAAGGTTGGTAGGGTTGTTAATGACAGTAATGGCAGTATGTTACTGCAACAAGATCTGGAAAATTTGGGCAGATGGGCTGAGGAGTGGCAACTGAAGTTTAACGTTGAAAAATGCAAAGCACTGCATATGGGTAGAAGTAACCCCAAAGAAATGTACGAACTGTGTGGTACTACACTTAAAAGAGGTAGAAAATGAAAAAGACCTGGGAGTAATTGTGCAGTCAGATATGAAGTTTTCTGAGCAATGCAGACAGACTGCCAGGGCAAGTAATGGAGGGTTGTCAATGATATAAGGGGAATTTTGTTAGAAGAGAAAAGGATGTGATTGTCCATCTGTATAAGGCAATGGTATGGCCGCGCCTTGAGTACTACGTGCAGGCCTGGAAGCCTCATTTTAGGAAGGATGTACATTTGCTTCAGCATGTACAGAGAAGGGCAACAAGATTGGTGAGGGGAATGAAGGGATCCTCTTACTAGGAGAGGCTTAAGTTCTGCAAATTGTAGCAGCTGGAGACTAGGCACCTGCGAGGTGATCTGATTGAGGTGTATAAGGCCTTGAATGGGTTGAGCTCACTGAATTCTGAATGGATTCTTCTACTTGTTCAGATTACGAACCTAACGGGGCATAAATTGAAATTGAGGAAGGACAGATATAGAATAGATGTGCAGAAATTTTCCTTTAGCCAGCAGGTGGTTAATTGCTGGAACAAACTTCCATCTGTCATTGTGGAAGTTGATAGGTTAAATAAATTTAAGGAGCAAGTGGACAAATATTTAGAGGGGATTGTTTTGTAAATTTTTTTTTTTTTTTTTTTTTTTGGCTAATGCTGCATAAGCTCATACGCTTGCTTTCTTGCATCACATACCACTACTATTACTACTACAATACCGCCAGTCTGTGCTATGACCTTTCTTGTGTATTCACAGAAAATTTCAGGATTGTAACAATATTCTTCTCCTTTACAGAAGGTGTTGAAATGTGGAATATGAATGAAGATGGCAGAATCTTGAGAGAATTGAGCACCATGCAGTCAATGGGTACCTCCATTTAAAGGAAACGTTGCCAAAAGAAATTGATTAAGACGTGCAATAAATATTGGGGGATTCTTGTCCTTTATACTCCATGGTCAAAAACCGGGTTGCAGAGAGACAGTGCTGAAGATGTACCCTGCAGTGGGAGGCCTGTTACCGTGTCGAAACCTGCAAATGTAGTTGCCATTCATGATTTCATCATACACGACTGCAGGATAACATTCAAAAACATTGAGAAAATGTTCATCTCCCATGGGCAAGCTCACAATATTGTTGTGAATGATTTTGGAATGTCAAATTCAAGGTGGGTCCCTAAAGCATTGAATCCAGATCAGAAGCAGGAAAGAGTGCAGTGTTATCATGAGATCGTACAGCATTTTGAAGTACAGCATGAGTCGTACAGCATTTGAAGCTAATGAAGGACAGGGGGCGGGGAGTATGTCACCATGTTTTGTTTCAGAGTCAAAGTGGGTGCACCACTTTGACCCTGAAACAAAGAACAATCAAAACAGTGGACGCATCACCTTCTCCCACTCCTAAAAAGCTTTGAGTGGAGAGGTCAGCTGGAAAAGTCATCACATCTATCTTCTAGGAAGCAGAAGGAGAAAATGTTCATAGTTGATTTACTGGAACGAGGTACCACTCTCAATGAAAACTATTATTCAACTGAGATGTTTCCATGACAAATTAAAGCTCAAGAGGTATGGGTAATTGGCCAAAACAGTCTTCTTGCATCAAGACAATGCACATGAACACAGCATCTGTGACTCATGTTGTCGTGTTTGGATTTAATGACACACAGGCTACTAGGGCCATATTGTGTCTCTAATGGTGTGACTCAGGCAACACTGCGTGACTGTGAGTTCAAGATATTACAGCAGCCATCCTACTCACTGGATTAGTTCCATAAAACAATTTTCTATTTCTAAATTTCAAAAAGGACTCGAAAGTATAGAAATTCGACAGTGATAATTCTGGGATGGATGCAGTCAACAACTGCTTTGTGAAAATCTTCTGAATTTTATTTGAGAAAATAAAATGAAAAATGCAATAAAATAAAAATTAAACTAATTTATAAAGGTATAGAAAAAAAGTGAGAAAAAATAAAGCTCATAACTGATTTTGAAGCAGAAAATATGAAAATCATAAATTTATTAAAAAGGGAGACTTAATAAACAAATAATATATACATAAGTTTAATTTTTTGATTTTTGTAGTTTATTTTGGAAAATAAAAGATTTTAACGAATGAGAGGTGTTTTTGTGGAGGGTATTTTTTTGCATTTGTAAAAGTGTACATTGTCCAGACTCCCCATTTTCTATACTACTTAGCACCCAATTTTCAGCTGACATTGTGGTCATAAGCCACGATCCCAAAGAACTAGAGGAAAATCTTAATCAGTTATGCACAGTTAGTAAGGATTTTGGACTAAAGATGAATATGGCTAAAATAGTAGTAGTAGTAGTAGTGGCACATGATGCAAGAAAGCAAGTGTAGGAGCTTATGCAGCATCAGCCAAAAAAAAAAAAAAAAAAAAATCACACCATTCCCTCCAAATGCCTGTCCAGTTCCTCCTTAAATTTATTTAACCTATCAACTTCCACAACGACAGATGGAAGTTTGTTCCAGCAATTAACCACCCGCTGGCTAAAGGCAAATTTCCGCACATCTATTCTACATCTGTCCTTTCTTAATTTGAACTTATGTCCCCGTAGGTTGGTAATCTGAACAAGTGGAAGGATCCCATCAGAATTCAGCGTGCTCAACCCATTCAAGGCCTTATAGACCTCAATCAGATCACCGCGCAGGTGCCTAGTCTCCAGCCACTGCAATTTGCAGAACTTAAGCCTCTCTTGGTAAGAGAATCCCTTCATTCCCCTCACCAATCTTGTTGCCCTTCTCTGTACACGCTCAAGCAAATCTACATCCTTCCTAAAATGAGGCCTCCAGACCTGTACGCAGTACTCAAGGCGTGGCCTGACCATTGCCTTATACAGAGGGACAATCACCTCCTTTTCCCTGCTAGCAAAATTCCTATATATCATTGACAAAACCCCATGACCCGCCCTAGCAGCCTGTCTGCACTGCTCAGAAAACTTCATATCTGACTGCACAATTACTCCCAGGTCTTTTTCATTTTCTACCACCTTAAGTGTAGTACCACACAGTTGGTACGTTTCTCTGGGGTTACTTCTACCCATATGCAGTACTTTGCATTTGTCAAGGTTGAACTTCAGTTGCCACTTCTTAGCCCATCTGCCCAAATTATCTAGATCCTGTTGCAGTATCACACTGCCATTACTGTCATTAATAACCCTGCCAACCTTTGTGTCATCTGCAAACTTCGACATTAAGCCTGATATACCTTCATCAATATCATTGATAAATACACAAAACAACAGTGGACCCAACACCGAACCCTGTGGGACTCCACTAATAACATTAGTCCACGAAGAGCAGCACCCATTGATTACCACCCTCTGTCTTCTCCCACTTAACCATCCTTTTATCCATTGTAGCAACTTACCCTTAATACCATTCTGCTCCAATTTGTACAGTAGTCTTCCATGCGCAACAGTGTCAAAAGCTTTCCTGAAATCCAAGTATATGATATCAAAATTATTTTTTGCATCCAGTTCCTTTGTGACCACATCATAATAACCAATCAAATTTGTCAGACAAGACCTTCCCTTAACAAACCCATGCTGTGTTTGAATTATTGCTGCAGTCTTGTCTAGATGATCCTGCAATGCATCTTTAACCAGCGACTCCATTATTTTACCCGGAACAGAAGTTAAACTAACTGGTCTGTAATTACTCGTGTCACCCTTCGATCCACCTTTGTGAATTGGGGACACATTTGCACATCTCCAGTCCGTGGGAACCTCCCGAGTCCAAGGATGCTCTCATAATTATGGCTAAGGGTTTGCTTAGTTGCTTTGCCGCCTCCTTTAAAATAACTGGATAGATCCCATCCACCCCAGGTGCCTTTCTTATGTTTAACTTCAACAATTTCTCCTCCACTTTGCTCTCAGTTATTACAAAATCATTAAGCACACTGCTACAATTTGATAACCTTCTTCCATTTTCAAATTGTAATAATTCCTCATGTGTGAATGTAGATGCAAAATACTCATTCAGTTTGTTTGCTATCTGAGCAGGATCATCAATAGTCGAACCATCGATGTCAAGTGGACCAATCATATTCATCCCCTTCCTTTTAGAGTTTATATAAGTAAAGAAATCCTTGCTGTTTTTCTTAGCATCTTTTGCCAAAGATTTCTCGTAATCCGCCTTCGCCTGCCGAACCTCCTTTGTGACCTGATTACACACTAGCTTATATCTGCCACAGGCTTCTGCGTCACCTGATAATTTATATGCATCCCATGCATTTTTCTTCTCTGTCACGAGTCTCATTAGTTCATTTCATAACCATTTAGGCCTAAACCTTGAACGATATTTCTTAATCGGTATATAAAGTCTAGTAGCTTCCACGATTAATACTTTGAATGCTTCCCACTTAGAATTTACTGTTTGTAACATCGTCAGTTGATCCTACTGTACAGAATTTAAAAACTGTCTGAGACCACTGTACTCCCCTTTACGGAAGCAAAAACCCTTTCCTTTACCCCTGACGGTAGTTACCTCTTTGAGTAAATCCCACTTCAGCACACTGTGATCACTGCCACCTAGTGGTTCCTTTATCTGCAAATTCTTAATACACGAATGATCACTGCTGATAACCAGATCAAGAATGTTACTTTCTCTGGTTGCCTCTCGAACATGCTGCTGCAGAAAACAATCATCCAATAAATCCACAAAAGTCTGACTAGTCTGTGAGTGCCGAACCCACAAGTTCCAGTCAATATCTGGGAAGTTAAAATCCCCCATTATAAGACATTCTGATTTACTGGCCCACTCTATTTCTCTGTACAATTGTTCATTGTACTCATTCAAGTCATTAGGCCTATAACACACTCCTACTCTTATTTTTCCTTTCGCAGTGCTTATCTCACACCAAACTGACTCAACAGAGCACTGTTCATCTATATTAACTGGGTGCACTTCCTTTGATTTTATGTTTTTCTTAATTAACAGCATAACACCCCCTCCCTTTCTGTCCTGTCTATCCTTTCTGTACACATTGTACTCCCCAAATTCCAGTTCTGCATTCCTTATATCTTTGTGACACCACGTCTCTGCTATCCCAACAATATCCGCCTTTGATGTCTTGACCAACACTTCAAATTCATCAAATTTATTTACTATATTTCTAGCATTGGTATACATGCAAGCATACATGCTCCTATGCCTATTCCTTGTTACCCTAACACATCCCATATACCCAACTAATCCATGATGACTGCTATCCGTCCCTGAAACCCCCAACACCCCTCGCTCCAGGTCGCTTCTTATTCTAATAGAAGTTCTGCAAGAATCACCTTCACCTCTGCCTGCGGTTACTGTTAAACTATTAGTCTTTGTATCCCCCCAAAAACAAAAGTAATGATGAACAAGTATGCCACGGAAAGGGAAATAATGATTGAAGGAGCAGTAATTGAAAAGGTGGAGTCATATGCTTATCTGGGACAAGTTATTAGCTGTAATAATGATAAATGGCTGGAAGTCAAGAGAAGAATAAATTTTGGATGGATAGCATTCAGGAAATATAGTCACATACTGAAGAGCAATATCCCAGTTTGTCTGAAACGTAAAATAATGAATCAATGTATACTCCCCACCATGACTTATGGAAGTGAAACTTGGGCACTCACCAAAAGAATGGAAGAGAAGCTAAGAACTACACAGCGAAGAATGGAACAAATTATATTGGGAATCAGACTGTTAGATAAGAAGAGAAAC
This sequence comes from Mastigoproctus giganteus, assembly GCF_048544385.1. NCBI lineage: Eukaryota > Metazoa > Arthropoda > Arachnida > Uropygi > Thelyphonidae > Mastigoproctus > Mastigoproctus giganteus. The sequence continues at coordinate 156,805,744 of NC_143585.1, forward strand.
ACATGGATTAGGCAGCAAACTCAAGTAAAGGACATTCTTATCAAAACTAAAGAACTAAAATGGTCTTGGGCAGGACACATAGCTCGAAGACATGATGACAGATGGACTAAGAAAATAACAGAATGGTACCCAAGAGGAGCTAGAAGAAAACCTGGAAAACAAAGGCGGAGATGGATAGATGAAATTCATGAGTTTTTGAGTAGTAAATGGATGGCCAGTGCTCAAAACAGAAGGAACTGGAAAGTTGCTGGAGAGGCCTTCATCCTGCAGTGGATTGAAAATGGCTGATGATGATGATGATAGCACCCACTTGCGGGAATTTTTTAACATTTGAAAAGTAATGTAGGGAGGAGGTTATGTTAAAAAAAATAATTAAAAATATACACTTTTAAAAAAAAAAATGGATTATTCACAATTGTCTTCATCAAATATGTGAAAATATAAAATTTTTTTATACTAATTTTAAAGTTATAAAAGTACATATCTTATCCCAAGGTGTGTCTGTTGGTTAGAAGAAAATCTGGACAACCATCAGAAGGATAAGAATCTCCAGATAAAACACAGCTAGATGGCAATGATAGGCACCTCTGTAGCCAGGTGGGCAGGAGCAGCAGTGCATAGCACACGCTTCTTGATTAGACTGGGTTTCAAGCCTGAGACCACCAAATACGGAGGATACAGAAAGGTCAAGGAATGACCACTGCATATCCCCGGAGCAATATGGCCTTAGTTGCTAATGCTCCTAAAAACCAAATAACAAACAAACAAACGGCAGTGATAACAATTTTAACATGTCATTTACTTTAAGATATAACTACCTATCAAGGGTAAAGGAAAGGGATTTCACTTTCGTAAAGGTGATTTGCAATAGTCTTATTCAGTTTTTAAATTAATTTCAGTGCAACAAACAGATTTAAATGAAAGTTCTAAATAGAAATTGCTTGGAAAAGCAATAGTAAAAGCTATTAAGCTTTTTTACACCAACTATGAGATACTGTTCAAAGTTTAGATTTAAACGGATGTCATGTGAGCTGACAAAATGAAAAATCCATGAGATGATTATAAATTTTCAAGAGATACAGAAACCCACAGTAAATATAATCTATGCACTCAAGTGACTAAGAGGGTTAAGCAAGCTAAGAATACAAAGAAAAGTAGCTAAGAATGCTTTGCTTATGTTAAAGTAGAGGGAAAGAGAAAAACAACAGTGGCCCACTAGATATAAATAGATTAATTACAGATTAGCATTAGCATATGATGCAAGAAAGCAAGCTTATGCAGCATCAACCAAAAAAAAAAAAAAAAGCACAGACTTCCATGGCAGCCTGAATAATATGATCTTATTCAGTTGCCAACAAACTGAATAAATATTTTACATTGACATTCATGCACGAAGAAGTTTTTAGGGATGCGAATACCAAAAGTATACTTAATTCTTACTGAGAGCTAAATGATTTTGTAATAATTAAGAGTACACTGAGTGGACAGAAATCATGGGATACATACCTAGTAACAGGCAGGCCCACCTTTTGCCCGGATAAGGGCAGTCACACAGCAAGGTATTGAGTCCACTAGTTCATGAAATGATTCCACAGGTATTTCCATCCATGCTTGCTGTACTGCTTACCATAATTCCATCATATTACTGTGTGGAGGATCCAAAGTTCGAATGGACCTTTCCACAGCATCCAAAAGATGCTCCACAGGGTTCATGTCCGATGAATGGGGAGGCCATTCCATGGTGGTAAAATCTGCGCAATGCTCTTCAAACCACGTTGTAGTAACGGCTCTGTGGGGAGGTGCATTGTCCTGCTGGAAGAGTTCATTGCCTTGTGGGTGCATGATGACCACGAAGGGATGCAGATGGTCTGCAAGGATGGACACACAACCTGGACTGTTCAAAGATGTGTCTATACATACCAGAGATCCCAACATGTGCCAGTTGAATACACCCCAGACCATTACTGACCGTCCACCTGCCTGAACAGTTCCTTGTTGACATGACAGGTGCATAGCTTCATGCAATTTCTGCTCGAAATAACTGAAAATGGGACTCATTGGACCAGGAGACCTGTCTCCAATCATCTAATGTCCAGTGCCAGTGTTCTTTTGCCCAGTTGAGGCATCGAGTCCTTTATCGTAGTTTAGTAATGGTACTCTGATGGGTCGGTGACTCCCAACAACCTATTGCAGCTAATGATTGCCTGATTGTCTTGGTGGAGATGTTTCTGGCACCTCTCTCATTGAAGAGCGGTGATTTGTGCCACTGTCACTCTCCCATTGGTTGAAACAATGTGAGACAGACATTGACGGTCACATTCATTCACCACCTTTCTCCACCCACAGCGCTGTCCACGATGAGATGTTATTCCTGAAATGGCATATTCCCGATACACCCTTGGTACTGTTGAACGGGGATAGTGCAATTTCTGAACCACTTCTGCGACAGAGTGACCCATGCGTCAGGTACCCACTGTCGTCGCTCTTTCAAAGCCAGTTCACTCACAACGTTTATCCATACTGACATCGAATTACCATCTACATGAATGCAGTGATGCAGTGTAGCGTTGCCCACGAACCAATTATCCCATGAATTCTGTTCTTTCAGTGTAAACTGAAGTGAAATTGTTGAAGTTAAAAGTAAATAAGGCATGTGAGGTTGGTGGAAGCTATCCAAAATAAGTGAATGGATACCTTGGATTCAGGGAGAAGTCTCTACAGGTTGGAAATGTTCCAATGATCATCCTGACATTTGTCAGGATGATCTTTTAGCAATCGCAGGATGGATCTGTTAAGCGGAGACTTTTTCTAACCAATCTGATTACTTACTATGATGTAATTATTTTTTGCAGTAACAAAAGAATTTACTGCAAAAAATAATTTTGATATACTTAGATTTCAGTAAAGCTTTTTACACTTCCACATAAAAGACTGCTGTACAAAGTATAGCATTAGGAGAAAGATACTGCTATGTATAGAGGGATACATGTCTTTTAATACTCACCATCTGTCATCTGCCAGAAGACAAAGGGTGAGTATTAAAAGACGTTGTTCTTCTTGGACTAATATTATTAGTATATTCCCATGGGGCTCAGTGATGGCATTAGTATTAGTATTGGCTGCATGGTGCAAGAAAGCCTATGGCTTATGATGCACAAGCCAAAAAAAAAAAAAAAAAATCATATGTCTCTACTAATGCTAATGCTAAAACAATGATAAAAACAAAAAAAAATAAATAATAATAATTAATAAAAAAAAGGAAATTAAACCTATCATCCTCTGCGCTTCCCTGACCCGATGGTACTATCCAGATGACCTTTGAATTTCCCCAAACTGTCAGCCTCTACCACCCATGTAGGCAACTTATTCCAGTAATTTATAACTCGCTGGCTAAAATAAAACTTCCTGCAGTCAAATCTAAACATTTCCCCCCCCCCCCCGTGACTTGAATTTATATCCCCTAGTTCTAGATTCATTTATAATCTTGAAAATTTCTCCTCATTCATTTTACTGATGCCTCTCAGAGCCTTAAACACCACAATTTCCAAATTGAGGTGTTTAAGGCTCTAAGAGGCATCTTAAAACCTCTAAGGTGTCTAATTTCCAAACATTGCAACCCACGTATTCGAAGTCTTTCTTCATAAGGACGCCCTTTTCCCGATTTCACCAGGCGAGTTACCTGTCTTTGCACCCTTTCAAGAAGCTTGATGTCTTTCTTTAGGTGCGGTCTCCATACTTGAACACAGTATTCCAAGTGTGGTCTAACAAAAGCCTTATATAATGGGATTATCACGTCCCTGTCTCTACTTGCAAAAGTTCAACAGATCATCGATAGGACATCACGGGCCTTCCTTGCAACCTGTTTACAATGCTCAGAGAATTTCATGTCTGACCATATCATAACACCCAAGTCCCTTTCCGCCAGTACTGGGTTTAGTTGAACCCCACCAAGTGAATAAGTTATTTTGGGATTACTGTTTCCTAATACCTTACACTTTGTTGGATTAAAGCATAGCTGCCATTTTTCTGACCATTCCTGAAGTCTATCTAGGTCTCTCTGAAGAATCTCAGCTCGACAGTGATCATTAACCACTCTACCAATTTTAACATCATCTGCAAATTTAGACATCACGCCCTCTATCCCTTCATCAATGTCGTTTATGAAAATTAAAAACAACAGTGGTCCTAATACTGATCCTTTAGGAACCCCACTTCTTACATCAACCCAATCTGAGGAATAGCCATTTATCACAACCCTCTGCTCCTGCCCTGAAGCCATCCTTCTATCCATCTAAGGATTTTTCCAGTGATTCCAACCTGTTCCCTCTTATAAAGCAACCGCTCATGTGGGACTGATCAAAAGCTTTGCTGAAATCTAAATAAACAATGTCAAAATTATTCCCTAAATCCAGCTTGTGAGTGACCCTTTCAAAATAGTGAATGAGATTTGTTAAACATGATTTTCCCTTTACAAAACCATGCTGAGTATCCTTGAGAATTTCAAATCGATCCAAATGATCCTGAATTCCACCCCTGATCACTATCTCCATGATTTTCCCTACTACTGAAGTCAGATTAACAGGTCGATAATTTCCAACTTCACTTTTAGAGCCACCCTTATGTATGGGAGATACATTTGCACTTTTCCAATCCAAGGGAATCTCCCCAGAGTCTAGTGATGCTCGCATAATTAGCTTCAATGGTTCAATGCACTCACTTGTCACCTCCCTAAAGATTATAGGATATATTCCATCAACTGTAGGAGCCTTACTGGTCTGTAGGCTCGAAAGTTTTTTCATTAAATAATCTTGCGAAATTTCAATATAATTACATATTTTTTAACTTCGCTCCCACAATTTCCCATTGCCACAAAAGGTTTTTCATTTGTAAATATCAATGCAAAGTAACTGTTGAGTTCATCTGCAACGGCAGCTTGTGTATTTAATACTATCCCCTTTCCCTTACATAAAGGTCCGATCTGGTTTGTCCTACTCTTCTTGGCATTTATATATGTGAAGAATTCTTAATCCCCCCTCTTTGCTCTGTTTGCTAGTGGTTTCTCATAAACTGCCTTTGCCTGTCGAACCTTTTCTGTGGCTCTATTACAGATCACCTTGGAGCTGTTATAGGCTTCAGTACCTTTTATTGCTCTTTAACCTTTCCATGCCACCTTTTTTCTGCTCAAGTAATGTGGCAACTTCACTATTCATCCAACTTGGAACCCTCCTCGTGGAGTATGTTTTTTAATGATAAATACTCATTCAAGGCATCTGTGATTAATGTTTTAAAAGCATACCACAGTTCAAATGTATTTATTCTCTGCACGATATCTACCCAGTTAATAGAGGCCATGTAGTACCCTAAGGCATCGTAATTTCCTTTTCTGAAATTAAAACCCATTCCTTTGCCATTTACTGCTGCTACCTCTCTCGTCGTCATCCACCGTAGAACTCCGTGATCACTTCCTGCTATTGATTCCTCTACTGTCATGTCATCTGATTCATGGGTATTGATGATGATGAGGTCTGGGATATTCTTTTCTCTAGTACTTTCCATTATATATGTTGATAAAAATAACAGTCATCTAGTTGATTTAAAATTTTTTTCCCCATGTCGAGTTTCCTTCCCATTTACTCCAATCAATTAGAGGCAAATTGAAATCACTCATAATAAGACATTGACGCTTACTTGCCCATTCCATTTGCATGTAGAGGCTTTTGTCATAATCTTCACAATCACCTAGTCTGTAGATTACTCCTACTCGCAATATACCTTTGTTTCCAACTATCTCACACCATACAGACTCTATACTAGCATGTGAAATGTCTGAATCCGGGAAAGCTATCGTCGCACTCAGGCTGCTTCTGATAAGAAGCATTACCGCACCACCCCTTCCATCTACCCTATCCTTCCTAAATACATTATACAAGCCGTACTGAAACTCATCATCCCCAATTTCCGGGTAGCACCACGTCTCTATAAGCCCTATTATGTCCGCATTACTTGTTTTAACCAGCAGTTCGAATTCGCTCATTTTATTAACGACACTTCTAACATTACTGTATAAACAATTAAGACTTACTGTTCTTGTATATTTAACAACCCTAACACAACCCTTGAAGTTTTTTAGGCTCTTCACTCGCATTAGCTACCCGCTCACGTGAAATGTTTCTGCCCCCAGAAGATCTAGATAATACGTCCAGTTGAGGTAGCAGATAAGTACTCTTAAGGTATGTGCAAGAGTTACTTTGACCAATATTATCAGATAAACGCGTGTCAGTATTACCCACATCCCTCCTAGCTAGCAGTTTCCCTGAACCTTTAAGGAATCCTCAATAATACTGGAAAAAACTTTTGTACCACCTTTGTTTAAGTGTATCCCGTCTCTACAAAACAAATTCCTTCTACCTACATGTGTGGGCCATGCTGATAGAAATTTCCCCCTAAAGCCTTGCAGAGTCCTTCAAGTCTTGAGTTAATCCACAAGGCTTTTAACATATAATCCTTCGTATCGTGTCTGGGCAGAATTGCAGACACAGACATTATTGGCCTAGCTCACGGCATTTCCTCAGCATGGTCCTGTATTTTTCCAACAAATCGTCAGATCATGTATGTTTAATATCATTAGTTCCCACATGAATAATAATATTCATGTGGCATGGAAAGGATACAGAGCAATAAAAAGTACTGAAATCTATAACAGCTACAGGGTGATCTGTAATAGAGCCACAGAAAAGGTTCGACAGGCAAAGGAAGTTTATGAGAAATCACTAGCAAACAGAGCAAAGAGGGGGGGGGGGATAGGGAATTCTTCATGTATATAAATGCCAGGAAGAGCAGAACAAACCAGATCCAACCCTTGCGTAAGGGAAAGGGAATATTATTAAATACACCAGCTGCCCTTTCAGATGAACTCAACAGTTATTTTGCATCGATATTTACAAATGAAACACCTTTTGTGGCAATGGGAAATTGTGGGAGCAAAGTTCAAAAATATGCAATTAACGATAATAAAATTTCGCAAGATTATTTAATGAAAAACTTTTGAGCCTACAGACCCATAAGGCTCCTGATGGATATACCCCATAATCTTAAGGGAAGCGGCAAGTGAGTGCATTGAACCATTGAGGCTAATTATGCGAGCATCACTGGACTCTGGGGAGATTCCCTTGGATTGGAAAAATGTAAATTTCCCACTTCTCTAAAAGTAAAGTGGGAAATTATCGACCTGTCAGTCTGACTTCAGTGGTAGGGAAAATCATGAAGACAATGATCAAGGGTGGAATTCAGGATCATTTGGATCGAATTGAAATTCTCAAGGATACTCAGCATGGTTTTGTAAAGGGAAAATCATGTTTAACAAATCTTGTTCGCTATTTCGAAAGGGTCACTCACGAGCTGGATTTAGGGAATAATTTTGACATTGTTTATTTAGATTTCAGCAAAGCTTTTTGACTCAGTCCCACATGAGCGGTTGCATTATAAGCGGGAACAGGTTGGAATCACTGGAAAATTCCTTAGATGGATAGCAGGATGGTTTCAGGGCAGGAGGCAGAGGGTTGTGATAAATGGCTATTCTTCAGATTGGGTTGATGTAAGAAGTGGGGTTCCCCAAGGATCAGTATTAGGACCACTGTTGTTTTTAATTTTCATAAACGACATTGATGAAGGGATAGAGGGAGTGATGTCTAAATTTGCAGATGATGTTAAAATTGGTAGAGTGGTTAATGATCACTGTCGAGCTGAGATTCTTCAGAGAGACCTAGATAGACTTCAGGAATGGTCAGAAAAATGGCAGCTATGCTTTAATGCAACAAAGTGTAAGGTATTACACCTGGGAAACAGTAATCCCAAAATAACTTATTCACTTGGCGGGGTTCAACTAAATCCAGTACTGGAGGAAAGGGACTTGGGCATTACGATATGGTCAGACATGAAATTCTCTGAGCATTGTAAACAGGTTGCAAGGAAGGCCCATGGTGTCCTATCGATGATCTATTGAACTTTTGCAAGTAGAGAGAGGGACGTGATAATCCCATTATATAAGGCTTTTGTTAGACCACACTTGGAATACTGCGTGGAGACTGCATCTAAAGAAAGACATCGAGCTTCTTGAAAGGGTGCAAAGACGGGTCACTCGCCTGGTGAGATCGGCAAAAGGGTGTCCTTATGAAGAAAGACTTTGAATATGTGGGTTGCAGAGTTTGGAAACTAGACACCTTAGAGGAGATTTGATTGAGGTGTTTAAGGCTCTGAGAGGCATCAGTAAAATGAATGAGGATGAAATTTTCAAGATTATAAATGATGCTAGAACTAGGAGACATAAATTCAAGTTATGGGGGGAGATGTTTAGATTGGACTGTAGGAAGTTTTATTTTAGCCAGCGAGTTATAAATTACCAGAATAAGTTGCCTACATGGGTGGTAGAGGCTGACAGTTTGGGGAAATTCAAAGCTCATCTGGATAGTACCTTCAGGTCAGGGAAGCGCATAGGATGATAGGTTTAATTTCCTTTTTTTATTAATTATTATTATTTATTTTATTATCACTGGGTTTTTTTTTTTTTTTTTTGGCTGATACTAATACTCTCTTTAGCCCGCTTTAAAATCTGACAATCTGTTGGTGACATCATCAATAGTTGCTACCGGCAGACATACCCTGGTTCTACTCCACCTATCCTTATTACAAAAAATATTCCCCATTTCCCTGACAATGGAGTCTCCTAATAAAACAATGTCCTTTTTAACCAGAGTAGTTTGCACTTGGTTTTTCTGTTTTGAGGCTCGAATCGGGTGTGCATTACTTGGTAGATTGCTGGAGCCTTGAGTCCCTGACGAGCTCCCAGATGCATTATTCTCAAGGGCAAGCACCCGTTTTTTCAGGGACTCAGATTGTTCCATCAGTGCACCAAATTGTAATTTAAGATCGGTGCACTCCTTACATCGATTACAAAGAAAAGAATCCCCAGGTGAGCTACGATTAGTCACCAGGTCGACCTTGGAAAACATTCCAGAGGTTCCACAACGGATTGAATCATGACTCACCCGTAAATCGCCATCGGCTATTTCCATGTGAGTCACGATACCCTGTGACGTGTTTAAGGCAGATCTCGTAACTACCATTATAAAATTAAATAAATATCAATGAAAGTTAACTTTAAAAAATTATATCTATAATATTATTAAAATCAAACTGTTATGGGAAAACCTATAACAAAATAATTCGACAATATCTAAATAAATCAAATATTTAAAAGCACTATCCAAAAGTAAACCACTTAACTGAGGAGCCCTGACTGAGCGCGTCTGCTCACCTCGAATGCCAACACTGATATGTTTTGATATGCATCTTACTCTTCACAATATTTATTAACGATACTGATAAGGGCATATCGTTTAGTGTCCAAGTATACAGCGGTTGGTAGTGGGGGAGCCTGATATTCACGGAGTTTCAGAGAATAGGTAACAACAGTCTTCTCCACTGGGGAAGCATTGCCTATTCAAGGAGTTTATGAGTGGTGTGCATTGAAGGAGTTACTGTCCCGTTCATTCTTGTACACCGTTTCTTTTCTTCTTCCTCCCTTACTACAACTTTTCCTCTACTTTTTGCTTTTCTAAGTCTAACAGAGACAAGCGGATAGTAGAGTTATTATCCCACACATATACGAACAAGCCTTGAAACGGTGCTGTCTGGGTGGTAGTGGTGCCCACCGAGAATAAGTAACAATAGTCTTCTATATTAGTGACGCATTACTTATTCGAGATAGTGCAATACGTGGGAACTCATTGTGAAGGATGATCACAATATGAGATACAGTTGAAACAATTCCTTTACACTACTATCATAGTTTTCATTTAAGAGCTATCTATGGTGTATTTATACCAATATTTAACAGTACAGTATAGATGTGGGAGTGTGTATGCATGTGCACACTACTGCATAATTCATCAGTATTAAAACTAATTTCAATTTAACAAACAAATTTTAACCACCATGACATGAAGTTTCAACACACACACACAAAAAAAAAAAAAAAGCACATAGTAAGAAACTTGACTTTTCAAAGTCATATTTCACTGGAAAAGCATACGTGGCAATGAAAGAAAAATAAATGGGACACCAAAATAAAATGCTGTAAATATCAACAGGATAAATACAGGATTTCACTGTATTTCAATATAAAGAACATTATTCTATGTGCAACAAAAAAAAAAAAAAAATATATATATATATATATATATTTTTTTTTTTTTTTTTTTTTTCTTTTTTTGTTCCTATTAACAGATCTACAAAACATGCATTCTGTATTAAACTAAACACGAAGAATAACAGCAATTTGGGTCACTTACCAATTTCCCATCAACACCACACAAAATTAGACCTTGATCATGTACTACTCCAGGTTGAATCATTCCTTCTATGGAAACCTGCAGGCCATTAGGAGGAGGTGCAGTCCAAATAGTGGATCCATACAGTCGAACTAGCTAAAATTAAACATTCCAATAGTGAAACAAATATATCAAAATATTGAAAGACATTATGCAAATTATATAACAATTATCATATATTAGTAAATAAAATGAAATTCATACATAAATTAATTAACCCATTAAATTTCATTAATAAGGCTTATAATGAGGCCTCAGTTTTAAAAAAATTGTTTAAGTCCCCAACATACATAAGAGATACGTTCCAGGGCTTCTTACATAAGGCAAGTTTTACATAACTCGGGAATGACTAAAAAAATATTGCTACTATATCCCTGATATGGCAAAATTACAAAAACCACATAATATCCCTAGAAGAATGAAGAAAAATAGTTATATATTTTTAATTAGTTCAATTAAAAAATTTATCTGGGGACAGCGAAGTAGCTGTAGTGGCACATAAGAAAATAAAACATAAAAGGAAGAAAAAACACGTTAGTACTGTAAAAACTGATATGTGTTTCGTAGCCTTGGTTATTGTAGTTGACCTCACTGGTGCTGATCCGTTTACTGCTTCTCGTATTCTGTCTTTCTCCTTTATTATTGTTTTCACCGTTGCCACTGACAAATCTGAATTCCGAGTGATACTTGTTAATTAATGTTTGGCCATTTTCCTACATCCTTATTATTTTAATTTTCTGACCTAACACAATTGCTTTCCTTTTCTTGATAAATTTACTAGTACCGCTGTCACTTATTCGCTTAGTCAGCACCATGATAACAGTCAAAATTTAATTTTCTGAAAAGAACTACACAGGGTTAAGGTGAAAGCTCAATATTATCATCCTAAGGGAGCTCGCATTTTACTAAAGCACATTTCTACACCATTTGTTATTTTTTTTTAATATGGAGGTCACTGCCATAAAACAATTTGTACTTTCTGGGTTACTGGGCTTTTCTGTTACTTCAATTCATTATAAACAGGTAGTATAAACTCGAACTTATTGCATTTGCGATAATACCGATAGCTGGAATTCTGTGGGTTTTTAAGTTACAGTATTATAATGAAATGTGTGTCCTTAACTGAAATCATCAGTCATATAAAAATATATATAAATAACGTAACGTAAGTCTGAAGTTACGTAAGTCAGGGACTTATTGTATAGAAAAATGTTCAGCAACCTATGTAAAAGGTATGGAGATACTTTTTACATATGTTGTAAAAATAACTTAACGACGCAATAAAAAACTTACCACGCAATACTCGTGTGTCCAATGCTTCCCTTTATATTTTATGATGCCAATTTTAAATCTAATAGGTTCCCTTTATTTTTTTACAGTGTCACATATGGTTTGGTCACCAACATTATAATGGTTCTTTAGAAATTTAACAGATGTACTACCATTTTCAAACTTTTGAATAATTTTAGGTTTTTGTTTATTTGAAAGAACAACTCTTGTGTTTGCCCATCATCTTTGCGATTTCTAAACAAAAAAAAAAAAATAATAATAAAAAAAATTCCAATATCCCTGACATAAATAACGAAACAAAATTTGCCTTTTTTTTTGTGCTGACTGAACATAACAATTGACATGATGCACTAAAACAAACTAAACATTTGGTCTCTCTTTCTCTTTTTGAGTGGTGGATGTGAAGACAGTGGGGGTTGCAAGATAATAGGTACACTAATCTCCCAATGATGACTTATAACACTGCTTCTTGTCACTTATTTATGACTTGCAAAACATCTGTTTATACCTATTCTAGTTATTACTTGAATTTTATTATCTCTGGTTGATTTTTTTTTTTTTTTTTTTTAATTTAGAGTCCCGGTTAATCCGATCCCAGTAAATCAAGTCTGCTGTATATATTAAGGAAACTAATTATTCTACGATAAAGAATTTTCTAAATTTATATCGTAAGCAAATAGGATATTTTAAAAGTATTTCATTATAGTATAATTATTTTTAATGATTACACTGTGATTTTTCTGTAATTTCTAATTAATACTTTCTAGCAGAATCATGGTTTCCATTAGAAAAGATAAGAATAGCATGAATCAGCTTGGCATAACTTAGGTTGGAGAAATGGCACTCATCATACACCTGTGAGTCAGTCTCACTGCTTGTACTCACTGTGCTGTGCATGTTTGTGCATGCATGAAACTATGTTAAAATGCGGATATATTTCTGAGTGCTAGATATAAGGAGTAATCTGTTGTTACATCTAAACTAGCTGTACTCTTAACACAATCTCTGAGAAAATAAATTGATGCCCTTGGAGAGTAATAAATCTGGGGCTTAGCAGCAGCTCAAGTTATTGATTTGATTTTCTTTATTATTATTGTTATCTAAGACCACATCATGCTAAGTATATGAAAGCAAGCTTATAACACCATATTCCAAAAAAAAAAAAAAAAAAAGTTCCAATTTCACCCATCCATTTTTTATTTCTTGAATTTATTCAAGATATCAACTTCCACAATGTCAGAATAGAAGTTGTTGATTTTCTTTATTATTATTGTTATCTAAGACCACATCATGCTAAGTATATGAAAGCAAGCTTATAACACCATATTCCAAAAAAAAAAAAAAAAAAAGTTCCAATTTCACCCATCCATTTTTTATTTCTTGAATTTATTCAAGATATCAACTTCCACAATGTCAGAATAGAAGTTTGTTCCAGCAGTCAACTACCCACTAGCTAAAAGCAAATTGCCACACATCTATTCTACAACTATCTTCTCTGTCTGGTTTTTTTTTTTAGGACCATTAGCAACTAAGGCCATATTGCTCCGGGATATGCGGTGGTCATTCCCTGACCTTTCCGCATCCTCCGTATTTGGTGGATGCGGAACCGGGCCCGAACCCCGGTCTAATCAAGAAGCGTGTGCTACGCACTGCTGCTCCTTCCCACCTGGCTATGGAGGCGCCACTATCTTCTCTCAGTGAATTTATGCCACCTCAGGTGATTAATCTGAGCAAAGAGGAATACCATCAGTATCCAGCTTGTTCAACCCATTCAAGGCCTAATACATATCCAATCAGCTCGCAAGTGCGTAGCAGGTGTCTCAATCAGATCACCTCACAGGTGCCTAAGTCCCAGATGCTGCAACTTTCAATTTTAACCCTAACTTCCGACTGTTTTTCAACATTGATCTGTACTTGTTAAGTAATTTCGCAGATCTGATATTCTTAATGTCACTAGTGCCAACGTGTACAACAATGTCACCTTTTGTGCCTTTAAAAGATATCTGCTCTACAACGTCATCAACTTTTGCCGCTGGCAGACATGTCCTACATCACCAATCCTTTCTGCACAATATTTCCCATTTCCATTATAATTGAATCACTGACAATAACTAGCTCTTTTAGGACCAGCACATTCTGTCTTGAAGATTGCTGTTGTGTTTCCTGATGCACATGCATGCACTCTGGTGTTGAGTTGGGCAGCTGAGAGCTGGATGGACCCCCTCTAATGAATGCTCATCAGAACCCAGAGCTAGCATCTAATTTCTTCACGCTCTCTGCACCTAGCTCCACACAAATACATCATCCTCCTTGGCTTTATCATTTCCTGTTCTAGAAAGTATGCAAACATTTCACAAGTTCTGCTCCCTTCAGGTGTCCTCCGATCCACAGTCCTCCCACAAAACACTGATACAATAGCAGTATGAGTAGTGAGTCGTAACTAAACTAAACTTGCACCACCTACCACTCACTCTATATCTATAAGAATGGTGGCAAGAATCTCATGATGCTGACACTCTCTATTATTCATATGAATAAAAAAATGACTTAAATGAATTCTTTACACCTGAAAGGAAAAACTGGTGTTCCAACATACCTCAGAATCAATGATTTAAGAGCTCTAAATAGGACCCCAAAATATATTAAACCACCAACCAACACTTACGAGTGAAAAAAAAACATTACTTCTATTAATAAAAACAAATGCGAATATGATAATAAAAGACTTACTGTCCTGAAGCTGATTAGGCTTTTTGACATCACCCTTGATCACAGGATAGTAAAGTGCAAAATATACGACAGAATTTTAAAGTGGGGAGATTAGCTAATACCTTGGCACATGTGTATGAATAACACAAAATCTGAAATGGGATAGAGGCGACACACATTAACTGAATTTTGATGCAATTAAATTGAGGGTTTCCACTATTAATAATTTCGTATAATTATGCCGAATATTGAGAACCTTTGCTTCGTTAAACAAGGTGGGTCCTTCATTAGCTGCATGGAAAGCTAATTCTGATGCAGAAACATGGAAAGCAATGACAAATGCCATGTGTTGTTTAACCCTCACGTCCAACTAACATTAGTCCATGAAGAGCAATGATTGCCACTTTCCATCTTCTCTCACTCAACCATCCTTTTATTCATTACAGCAATTTGCCTTAATGCCATACTACTCCAATTATACAGTAGTCTTCCATGTGCAACAGTACCAAAAGCTTTCCTGAAATCCAAGTAAATGATATCAAAATTATTTTTTTGCATCCAGTTCCTCTGTGACCACATCTTAGTATCCAATAAACTTAGTCAGACAAGATTTCCCCTTAACAACCTATGCTGTATCTGAACTATAGCTGCAGTCTTGTCTAGATGATCCTGCATTACTTTCTTAACCAGGGAAATGAACAGTAGTGTTTGAAAGGCCACAATCCAATAAACCATCCACTGTATTGGCTCTCAGGGTAAGCATCAAGTCAAAGGTACACATGCTTAAAGTCACCCATTGCCAACAATGGGTGACTTTAAGCATGGGTAAGATCACATCCGAACAGCATCATTCGGATGCGATCTTGAAACAACTTGAAAAAAGTTGCCTTTTCTGATGAATCGTGTTTCCTGCTATGACGTGTGAACAGCAGATGGACAATACAGAGAAAAATTGCAGAGAAGAATCGCTCCAAAGTCCTGGTCAAACAGAAAGAGACAGTGGCATCCTCACACGCCAATATTGCATTCTAAATGCTAAGAACTACCTACCTACCCATTGTGTTTGATCAGATACCAATTCATGGAAACTATCTTACCAGATGGCATAGACATGTTCCAGCAGGATAATGTGCCCTGCCAGATTGTGGTACTGTTTGAGACTGGTTTGCTGAACACAAAAGTTACTTCCAAGTGCTACTTTAACAGCCAAATTCACAAAATACGAATACCAAAGAACATCTTGGAGATTACATGAACTGATAGATCTAGCATTTGAATCTTCCACCATGGACTATTACAGAACAATAGTCCATGGTGGAGTATTTTTCTGCTGGCAACATAGTACAATTTAACTCCTGCAACATTCAGGTCTTACTGACTCGATATCTTGCCATGTGGTGGCAGTACTGGGAGAAAGAGGAGGCACATGCATTATGAGGTAGCTGGTCATAATGTTTTTAATATGCAGTGATTGCCAACAAAATGTATTTAGGTGTGAATTTTTCTGAATTTTCAGGAAAAAAAAATTAACAAGACACAGTATTGTTCAATAAAACTGGAGCAATCGGCATATCAACACAAAAGGATGAACGCCACTGTTCTAAATCATTTGAGTATACGTCTCATTTGGTAGGAAATATATATGAAAACTATTCATGTGATTCCCAGAACATAACAGCCTTGTGGTGCAAGAATACCCAGGCTGCTGATGCACACAGACACACACAAAAAACAAATAAATAAAAATAAAATAAAAATACATGTTTCACCACTTTTCTAGGTGGTAGTTGTGGTTATTTGGTTTTTAGGAGCATTAGCAACTAAGGCCATATTGCTCCAGAGATATGCAGTGGTCATTCCCATATCTTTCTCCAGCCTGCACATTTGGTAGTCTCAGGCTCAAACCCCAGTCTAATCAAGAAGTGTGTGCTATGCACTGCTACTCCTGCCTACCTGGCTATGGAGGTGCCCTTTCTAGGTAGTGCTCTAGCTAATCTTTGAACATCCCAAAAACTGTTGGACTCAACATCTATGGAGAAAAATTTATTCTAGTAAAACTTATTCTGGACAACATAATTGAAGTTTTTCCTTACATAAATGTCTTTTCGTAGGTTAGGATTCTAGAATTCAACTCTGCATTCCAATGTTTGAAAAATCATAAAAGAAAACTAGCAATCTGGGTGCTATGCATAGAGAAATTAAACAGAAAATTAAAATAAATATTTATTTTCTTACCTTCGAAGCTTCTATTCATTTATGTTGCATTCTAACAAAGTAGCAGCTTTGAAGGTAAATATAATTTAGAACAATTTTTTATTAAAACAATTCTAATATGTAGTTTTGCTATGATGGACACTATATTAAGTCCATTATTATTATTAACCATATGGTGCAAGGAAACTTGAGGCTTTCGCTGCAGCAGCCAAAAAAAAAAAATTGAGTTACTCTGCGAGAGGGAGAGAGACAGAGTGAGAATCAAAAGTAGAAGGGAATCATTAAGAAAGAAAAGAATGATGATATTCATCCCTCAGGACCCATCACTCCAGAAAGTTTTCAAAACCACAAACACCTGCACAAATTTGTGACAATCATTTGAAAATCAGTTGCTGGGATTTCAGGAACTGCTCGGAGTCATGAAACAAGAAAATACATGGGCAGTGTTAGCGTAACTAAGAGTGAGAACAGATACATGTATACTTCAATATACACCAATGCTAGGAGTATAGTAAATAAATCTGATGAATTTGAAGTGGTCATCAAGACATCAAAGGTGGATATTCTTGGGATATCAGAGACGTGGTGTCACACATATATAAGGAATGCCGAATTGGAATTTGAGGAGTATGATGTGTACATATAGGATTAAAAGAGAGGATGGATTATGCTGTTAGTTAAGACACATAAAACCTAATGAAGTGCATCCAGTTGACATAGATGGACAGTGCAATGCTGAGACAGTTAGATGTGACAAAACCAATGGGAAAGCAAAGATGAGGGTAAGAGTCTGTTATAGGCCTAATGACTCTGATGAGTATATTGAACAATTATACAGAGAAATAGAGTGGGCCAGTAAATCAGAGTGTTTTATAATGAGGGGATTTTAACTTCCCAGGTATTGATTAGATGTTGATCACTCACACACTAGAAAGGCTTTTGTAGATTTCTTGGATGATTGTTTTCTATAGCAGCATGATAGATAGGCATCCAGAGGGAGTAACAATTTTAATCTGATTATCAGCAGTGATAATTCATGCATTAAGAATTTACAGAAAAAGGAACCACTAGATGGCAGTGATCACAATGTACTGATGAGGGATTTACTTAAAGATGTAACTACCATCAGCGACCGGGCTAGCCAGGTGGGTAAAGTGCTTGCCTGGCAACCCAAAGGTCGCAGGTTTGAATCCCGCCTCAGGCTTGGATCAGAGTAAAATGCAAAAACTTTGGGAGGGGCATTATGGCCACAGAAGCTGATGCGCCAACAACTAACAAAAAAAAAAAAAAAAAAAAAAAAACTACCATCAGAGGTAAAGGTTAAGGTTTTTGCTTTTGTAAAGGTAACTACAGTGGTTTCAAAGATTATTTAAGTTCTATACAGTGGGACCAACTGATGATGTTACTGACGAAAATTCTAATTGCGAAGCATTCAAAGAAGTAATCTTGGAAGCTACTAAGCTTTCTGTTCCAGGTGCCTCCGTAGCTGGGGGGGGCAGGAGCAGCAGTGCATAACACATGCTTCTTGATTAGATCAGGATTTGAGTCCGTGACCACCAAATACGGAGGATGCAGAAAGGTCAGGGAATGACTACTGCATATCCCCAAAGCAATATGCCCTTAATTGCTAATGCTCCTAAAAAAACCAAACAACAAGCTTTTTTTTCCAACTAAGAAACACTGTTCTAGGTTTAGGCCTAAATGGATGTCAGAATATCTAATGACTATGGTAGACTCATGGTAGAGAAGAAAAATGCAAGGGATGTATATAAATTATCAGGCGACACAGAAATCTATGGTGTATATATATATATATTTTGTAAATAAGTCACAAAGGAGGTTAGGCAAGCGAAGGCAGATTATGAGAAATCTTTGGAAGTGGATGCAAAGAAAAACAGCAAAGACTTCTTTACTTATATAAATGCTAATAGGAAGGAGATTAATCAGATTGGTCCACTTGATATCAATGGTTTGACAGTAGATGATCATTCTCTCTCAGTTAGCTGGCAATTTAAATGAGTATTTTGCATCTACATTCACACATTCGGAGTTATTCAAGGAGAAGAGGGCCAGATGTTTATCAAATTCTAACAGGAAGTTAAATGATTTTGCAATAACTGAGAGCAAAGTGGAGGAGAAATTGTTTGAAGTTAAACATATGAAAGGTACCTGAGGTGGATGGGATCTATTCAGTTGTATTAAAGGAGGTGACAAAGGAAATAACGAAACCCTTAGCCATAATTATGAAAGCATCCTTGGACTCAGGGGAAGTTGCCATGGATTGAAGATGTGCATCTCCAATTCACAAAGGCGGACCTATTAGTTTAACTTCTGTTCCAGAGAAATTAATGGAGTCACTGGTTAAAGAAGCATTGCAGGACCATCTAGACAAGACAGCAGTAATAATTCAGACACAGCATGGGTTTGTTGGGGGGGGGAAGTCTTGTCTAACCAATATGATTGGACCATATTGGTCAGACAACATGTGGTCACAAAGGAACTGGATGCAAAAAATAATTTGGATATCACATACTTGGATTTCAGAAAAGCTTTTGATACTGTTACACATTGAAGACAACTGTAAAAATTGGAGCAGTATGGCATTAAGGGCAAGTTGCTACAATGGATAAAAGGATGGTTGTGTTGGAGAAGACAGAGTGGTAATCAATGGATACTGCTCTTTGTAGGCTAATGTTATTAGTGGTGTCTCCCAGGGTTCAGTGGTGAGCCCATTGTTGTTTTGTGTATTTATCAATGTTGTTGTGAAGGTATATCAAACTTAATGTCAAAGTTTGTAGATGATACAAAGGTTGGCAGGGTTGTTACTAACAGTAATGACAGTATACTGCTGCAACAGGAACTGGAAAAGTTGGGTAGATCAGCTGAGAAGTGGCAACTGAGGTTTAACATTGACAAATACAAAAATACTGCAAATGAGTAACAGTAACCCCAGAGACATGTACCAACTGGGTGGTGTTACACCAGGGTAATGGAGAATGAAAGAGACCTGGGGGTAATTGTGCAGTCAGATAAGAAGTTTTTGAGGACTGCAGACAGGCTGCCAGAGTAGGTCATGGGGGTCTTGTCAATGATATACAGGAATTTTTGTAGCAGGGATAAGGAGGTGATTATCCCCTTGTATAAAGCAATGGTCAGGTCACACCTTGAGTACTGGCAACAGGTCTGGAAGCCTCATTTTAGGAGGGATGTAGAGTTGCTAGAATGAATACAGAGAAGGGCAGCAACACTGGTGAGGAGTACAAAGGGTACTTTGCACTTACGAAAAAAGGCTTAAGTTCTGCAAATTGCAACATCTGGACACTAAGATCTGATTGAGGTGGATAAGGCATTGAATGGATTGAGCAGGTTCAATGCCGATGGGGTTCTTCCTCTTGCTCAGATTACAAACCTGAGGACGCATAAACTGAAACTGAGGAAAGGCTGTTGTCGAATAGATGTGGATGAGTTTTTCAAAATGGGAAGGTTTTTTTTTTTTTTTTTTTTTTTTTGGATGATGATGTATAAGCTTGCTTTCTTGCATCATATGCCTCTACCAATGCTAATACTAATATGGACTGATAATATATGTTCTGCAGCATTCTTTATTAGGAATTTGTAACAATCTGCCTTTTTAAAAATTTCAACAGTCATTTTATCAATAGGCAAAATAAAGTTAATTAAATTCTTTCTTTCTTCTCTTAAAATCAATATTTCCCATACAATTCATTACTGTTGATCATTTTGCAAGCTGAAGAACTTCGACTAATTTCATTAGGTTATTAAAAGAAAAATGTACTCTGAAATTAAAAATTCAAAGCTCTTAAAAACCATTTTTAGATAAATATTAGTATTGACAATGATAAACAAAGTATGCTTACAGACCATCAGAGGGAAGAAAAAAAAAAACCTTCTTATATCACTTATCCATCCCCCCTCTAAAGTTTACCTTTGTTCAGTT
The DNA here is from genome assembly GCF_048544385.1 of Mastigoproctus giganteus. NCBI lineage: Eukaryota > Metazoa > Arthropoda > Arachnida > Uropygi > Thelyphonidae > Mastigoproctus > Mastigoproctus giganteus. Next base: position 156,826,303 of record NC_143585.1, read on the forward strand.
CTTTGAATTTATTCAAACCCCTTCTAAAACACCAAATAGAAGTTTATTCCAACAATATAATAACAATATAATAAGTTGTTTATAAAAAATAATTCTGATATTATATACAGACAAACTTGGTTATAACAAGCATCAAAGGACAGGCAAAATTTGCTCATTATAACCGTTACTCACTATATCAGTGATGAGTTAAATCAACCTCCTATTTTTTTTTAATTCTCAATAACTTGATAAAAAGGCAGATTCAAAAAACAAAAGAAATATTATTATATACCTACATATCATTTGTATTAATATGCTTGTATTCGGTTTTAAATCGATCCAGCCAACCATTGTTACACACAAAATCACGTCCAAATTGTTTAGCAAATTTTTCCGCTTGAGCCTTCAGGATTGAACCTATTGAAAATCCAGAACATCTTTGTGTAATAAAGCATTGAAGCAATGCTTCATTGATGTTAGTAACCTCGCACTTTCTAAAATTTTTAATTATTATTTATTTATTTTTTTTTTTTCAGTTATGTTTTTTCCAGCACCAATATGCAAACACATTTTATTTTTCCACAATATCAATACTGTTGAAGACAACAAAAAAAAAACTTTTTATGCACTTCAACATTTTTTGCACCACATTCAAACTCATGAATAATTTCGACTTTCTTGCAAATCGAGAGACTTTTATTAATTTTAATTTAAAATGACAGTAAATAGATCTGTATACAAAGTTCTTGGAAGTCCCGAAATGCACACAAAGTTTGGAAGTTCCATTTCCAAAATTTTTAGAAGTACTGTTTCCAGAATTCTTAGAAGTTCAAAAATAATTTTATGGTTCAGTGAATAGAAGACAATCTATAAATAGGGTAATGCGACAAGCAGAATGCCATGCGCTATTGTTTAGCCCCCATCACCAAAAGGAAACGGTCATAAACTGGCCACTAATCTGATATGTATGGTCATAAAAGCTATGTCGCCCTTTACATTTTTGTCTATTCCAAGAATTAGGTTTTTTTGACTACCCAAGCAATTAAGAATGTTTACAATTGGTTCCAAAATTTGTACGGTTTATCCGTGTAGTTTACTCATAACAGTGAGCAACTGTATATGAATACGTGTAAATTAAAATCATTATGGCTTTCTGCTTGTTACAGCCTTGATCTCATTATTTCCATGCTCGTTATAACCAAGTTCGACTGTACTTGGATTTCAGAAAATCTTTTATTGCAGCATTGTGCCATTAAGGGCAAGTTACTGCTATCGATAAAGGGATGGTTGAGTGGGAGAAGACAAAGTGTGGTTATTAATGGACACTGCTCTACATGGACTAATGTTATCGGTGAAGTTCAAGCAGGTGGTTTAGTGCTAGTCCCATTGGCGTTTCTATATTTATCAATGATAATTGTGAGGTCTAAGTTTTCAGATAATACAAAGTTTGGCAGGGTTGTTAACAACAGTAAAGACAGTATGCCACTCCAACTGGATCTAGACAAGTTGGGTAAATGGGCTGAGAAAAATGGTGGTTGAAGTTCAATACTGACAGTTACAAGACACTGCATGTGGGTAGCAACAATTAGAAATTAACATACCAATTGTGAGTACTACACTCAGGTAGTGGAAAATGAAAATGAACTGGGGATAATTGAGCAGTCAGATATGAAGTTCCCTGAGCAGTGCAGATAGGCTGCCTAAACATGAGGTTTTGTCATTGATATATAGAACTTTTCCAGCAGGATTAAGAAGGTGGTTAGGCTATATCTTGAGTACTGCATATGGCTCTGGAAGTCCCATTTTAGGAAGCATGTAGCTCTTCTGGAATAGGTACAGAAAATGTTAGAGATTATGATGGGTACAAGAGGGTGTGCATAGCAAGAAAGGTTTCAGTTCTGCAAATTACAGTGTCCGGAGATTAGGAATTTGTGAGGTGATCTGGTTGAGGTGCTTAAGGCTTTGAATGGATTGAGCAAGTTCAATGCTGTTGGAATCCTTCCTCTTGCGCAGATTTCGCACCTGAGAGGGCATAGATTCAAATTGAGGAAAGACAGTTGTAGAATGGATGTGCAGAATTTGCCTTTAGCCACTGGTACTTGATTGATGGAACAGACTTCCATCTGTTGTTGTGGAAGTTGATAGCCTAAATAAATTTAAGGCTGAGCTGGACAAGCATTTGGAATGAATGGAGGGGTGAAATGGGAGAGTTTTTTTTTTTTGGCTGATGCTGCATAAGTTTGCCTCTACTAATGCTAATGAAACTCGAAACCAAACATACAGCTTTTATATTGCTCTCTAGACAGTGTGATTAAACCTAAGCAAAAACCCAGTCATTACATATATAAGTGGGCATAAATTCAAACAGAGGAAAGATCATAGCATTACAGATGTTATATTATGTGTGTTAATTGGTTATTAGGAGCATTAGCAACTAAGGCCATATTGCTCCGGGGTTATGCAGTGGTCATTCCCTGATCTTTCCGCATCCTCCGTATTCGGTAGTCATGGGCTTGAACCCCAGTATCATCAAGAAGCGTGTGCTGCATACTCCTGCTCCTGCCCACCTGGCTACGGTTTGTTATTTGGATTTTAGGAGCATTAGCAACTAAGGCCATATTGCTCCAGGGATATGCAGTGGTCATTCCCTGACCTTTAAGCATCCCCATATTTGGTGGTCACGCTTGGCTACGGAGGCACCTGCATTACAGATATGCGTATTTGTAAAATAAGAGGAGTTTACCTCAATATAGTACGTAGAACACTTCCATATGATACTCTCCAGAAATTAAAACAGAAAAAAACGAAAAAAACCGACAACTTACCGGTACATTAGAGAAAAATATAAATAATTAAATAATTAAAAACCAATTTAACACAATTCAAATCAATTTAAAACAATTAAAACTCAATTTAACAGGAGAATTGCTGGAGAGGCAATTAGGAAAATTGCCTCTCCAGCATTTTTCCAGTTCCTTCTGTTTTGAGCACTAGCCATCCATTTACTACCGAAAAACTCATGAATTGCATCTATCCATCTCCGCCTTTGTCTTTCAGGTTTTCTTCTAGCTCCTCTTGGGCATCATTCTGTTATTTTCTTAGTCCATCTGTCATGTCTTCGAGCTATGTGTCCTGCCCAAGACCATTTTAGGTCTTTAGTTTTGATAAGAATGTCCTTTACTTGAGTTTGCTGCCTAATCTATGTGTTTCTCTACTTATCTAACAGTCTGATTCCCAATATAATTCGTTCCATTCTTCACTGTGTAGTTCTCAGCTTCTCTTCCATTCTTTTGGTGAGTGCCCAAGTTTCACTTCCATAAGTCATGGTGAGGAGTATTAGCATTTTTAGCATTAGCATTAGTAGAGGCATTTGATGCAAGAAAGCAAGCTTATGCAGCATCAGCCAAAAAAAAAAAAAAAAAAAAAAAAAAAAAGTAACATAAATAAATAAAAATAACCACTTCCACTTCACCCCTCTGTTCATTCGAAATACCTGTCCAGCTGAGCCTTAAACTTATTTAGGCTATCAACTTCCACGACAAGGGATGGAAGTCTGTTCCACCCACCAACCACCCGCTGGCTAAAGGCAAATTTCCGCACATCTATCCTACATCTGTCTTTCCTCAATTTGAATTTATGCCCTCTCAGGTGATTTTTCTGAGCTAGAGGAAGAATCCCATCAGCATTGAGCATGCTCAAACCATTCAAGGCTTTGTACACCTCTATCAGATCACCCCGCTGGTGCCTAGTTTCCAGACACTGTAATTTGCAAAACTTAAGCCTTTCTTCGTAAGAGAACCCCTTTGTCCCATTCACCAATCTAGTTGCCCTTCTCTGTACTCGTTCCAGCAGCTCTACATCCTTCCTGAAATGAGGCCTCCAGGCCTGTATACAGTACTCTAGGTGTGGCCTGACCATTGCCTTATACAAGGGAATAATCACCTCCTTATCCCTGCTAGAAAAATTTCTATATATCATTGACAATACACCATGAGCTACTCTTGCAGCTCGTCTGCACTGCTCAGAGAACTTCATATCTGCCTGCACCACCACCCCCAGGTCCCTTTCATTCTCTAACACTGTCAGTGTAGTACCACAGAGTTGATACGTTGCTCTGGGGTTGCTGTTTCCCATATGTAGTACTTTACATTTGTCAATGTTAAACTTCATTTGCCACCTCGAAGCCCATCTGCTCAACCTTTCCAAATCCTGTTGCAGCAGCATAGTGTCAGTAGTGTCCTTGACAACCCTGCCAACCTTTGTATCGTCTGCAAACTTGGACATTAAGCCTGATATACCATCATCAATATCATTTATAAATACAGAAAACAATAAAGGCCCCAATACTGAACCCTGAGGGACTCCACTAATAACATTAGTCCACGATGAGCAGTGTCCATTGATTACCACTCTCTGTCTTCTCCCCCTCAACCACCCCTTTATCCATAGCAGCAACTTGCCTCCAATGCCACACTGCTCCAATTTGTGCAGCAGTCTTCCATGTGCAACAGTATCAAAAGCCTTTCTAAGATCCAAGTATATAATATCAAAGTTATTCCCTGCATCCAGTTCTTTTGTGACTGCATCATAGTATCCAATCAAATTGGTCAGGCAAGACTTCCCTTTAACAAAACCATGCTGTGTCCTAGCTATAACTGAAGTCTTGTCTAGATGATCCTGCAGTGCTTCTTTCACCAGTGCCTCCATTAATTTTCCGGGAACAGAAGTTAAACTCACAGGTCTATAATTACTTGTGTCAGCCTTTGATCCCCCTTTGTGAATTGGGGTCACATTTGCACATCTCCAGTCAATGGGTACCTCCCCTGAGTCCAAGGAAGCTCTCATAATTATGGCTAAGGGTTTGCTTACCTCCTTTGCTGCCTCCTTTAATATAACTGGATAGATCCCATCCACCCCAGGTGCCTTTCTTGTGTTTATCTTCAACAATTTCTCCTCCACTTTGCTCTCAGTTATTACAAGATTCTCTAGCTTACTGCTAGAGTTGAATACACCTCTGGCATTCCCCTCGCTGAATAACTCCTCATGTGTGAATGTCGATGCAAAATATTCATTTAGTTTGTTAGCTACCCGAGCAGGGTCATCAACAGTTGACCCACCGATCTCAAGTGGACCAATCTGATTCATCCCCTTCCTTCTAGAGTTTACATAAGTAAAGAACTCTTTGCTGTTTTTCTTCGCATCCCTTGCCAAGGATCTCTCATAATCTGCCTTCGCCTGCCTAACCTCCTTTGTAACTTGGTTACAGATCAACTTGTATCTATCATAGGCATCCGTGTCACGTGTTAATTTGTATGTATCCCATGCATTTTTCTTCTCTGCCATATGCCTCATTAGTTCATCTGACAACCATTTAGGCCTAAACCTTGAACAATATTTCTTAGTTGGTATGTAAAGCCTAGTAGCTTCCACGATAAGTTCTTTGAATGCTTCCCATTTTGAATTTGCTGTTGGCAATATCATCAGTTGATCCCACTGTATAGAATTTAAATACTGTCTCAGTCCATTGTAGTCGCCTTTACGAAAGCAATACCCCTTCCCTTTACCCCTAATGGTAGTTACCTCTTTGAGTAACTCCCACTTCAGCACACTGTGATCACTGCCACCAAGTGGTTCATTTATCTGCAGATTCTGAATGCATGAAGAATCACTACTGATAATCAAATCAAGAGTATTACTCCCTCTAGTTGCCTCCCGAACATGCTGATGTAGAAAACAATCATCCAGTAAATCCACAAAAGCCTTGCTACTGTGTGAGTGACCAGCCCCCAAATTCCAGTCAATATCTGGGAAATTAAAATCCCCCATTATAAGACTCTCTGATTTACTGGCCCACTCTATTTCTCCGAACAGTTTCTTATTATACTCATCAGAGTCATTAGGCCTATAGCACACTCCTACTCTCAATTTTGATCTCCCAATGCTTATGTCACACCAAACTGACTCGACACTGCACTGTCCAGCGATGTCGACTGGCTTCACTTCCTTGGATTTTATGTGTTTCTTAATTAATAGCATAACCCCTCCTCCCTTCCTATCCTGTCTATCCTTTCTGTACACATTGTACTCCCCAAATTCCAGTTCTGCATTTCTTATATCTGTGTGACACCACGTCTCTGAAATCCCCACAATATCTGCCTTTGATGTTTTGAGCAATACCTCAAATTCATCAAATTTATTTACTAAACTCCTAGCATTGGTGTACACACAAGTATACATGCACCTGTTCTTTTTCTTAGCTACCCTAACACAACCCATGTGTTTACTTGTACCCCAATGATTCCCAGCAGTCTCTGAAATATCCTGCATCTTATTTTCCAGGCTGCGGCTCATTCCAATAGAAGCAGTGCAAGAATCACTTTCACCTCTGCCAGTGGCTACTGTTAATCTATTAGTCCTTGTATCCCCCCAATCTAGCAGTTTTCCGACCCACCTAACATTGCCTCGATAGCATCAGCAAACATTCTTGCACCCTTTCTATTTAAGTGTATCCCATCCCTGTAGAAGCAGTCTCTCCTGTTAACAAGTACAGACCAGGCAGAGTATACATTGGTTCATTATTTTACGTTTCAGACAAACTGGGATATTGCTCTTCAGTATGTGACTATATTTCCTGAATGCTATCCATCCAAAATTTATTCTTCTCTTGACTTCCAGCCATTTATCATTATTACAGCTAATAACTTGTCCCAGATAAGTATATGACTCCACCTTTTCAATTACTGCTCCTTCAATCATTATTTCCCTTTCCATGGCATACTTGTTCATCATTACTTTTGTTTTAGCCATATTCATCTTTAGTCCAAAATCCTTACTAACTGTGCATAACTGATTAAGATTTTCCTCTAATTCTTTGGGATCGTGGCTTATAACCACAATGTCATCTGCAAATCGTAAATGGTTTAAGTACTCTCCGTTCACATTGACTCCTTTCTGCGACCAGTCTAATCTTCTGAAAGCTTCCTCAAGGGCAGCAGTAAACAGCTTCAGAGATATTGTGTCTCCTTGTCGAACTCCTTTCTCGATTTTAAATTTGCTACTGTCTTTGTCTAGCCTAATAAAGGAGGAAGCACTCTCATATATTTTCTTCAAAATCATAATATATGGGGTATCTATGCCTTGTCTTTCCAGTGCCCGAAACATTGCCTTATGCTGTATGGAGTCAAATGCCTTTTCATAATCCACAAATGCCAGGCATAATGGTGTTTTATATTCATTTGCTTTCTCCATTAGCTGTGATATTACGTGAAGGTGATCCATAGTTGAGAATCCTGTCCTAAAGCCAGCCTGCTCGTTCGATCGATTCTCATCAAGTATTCTTTCTAATCTGTTAGTAATGACCCTTGTGAACAACTTGTAGATGTGGGATAACAAGCTAATTGGTCTATAATTTCCAATTTCTGATTTATCTAATTTCTTATGCAGCAAAACTATCATTGCATTAATCCACTGCTTAGGCGTCAAACCTTTTCTAATGCACTTTGTGAAGAGCCTTGCCAGTTTTTGTGTTATATCTCTTCCTCCCAATTTTAACAACTCTACAGTAACTTCATCTTCCCCCCGGGGCCTTTCCGATTCTTCATTTTCTTCAATGCATGTTCTACCTCATCAGGAAGAATATCGGGTATGTTGTATGTGTTGCTACTTTGCAATCCATCTTCCCCACTGCTGGTATCATTTCCTCGTTGCTTGTATAATTCTCTATAGTAGTCTTCTGCTATTTGAATTATGCCTTCTCTGCTGTTTATAAGTACACCATTGCTATTCTTCAGTTTCAGTATCATTTGTCTTTTTGTCTTACTGCTCATGGCTGCTGATTTAAATCCTTTGTTTTCCCTTAATGCTTGTTCTACTTTTCCTTGTGTTAAATCTTCTTATGTCCTCTCTGAGTCTCTTTCTAATGGCTTTGCATAACTCAGTATACTCAATTTTCTCCCTGTCAGTATTTTTCTTGCTCTTCATTTGTCGTCTTCGGTTCATCATGACAAGTGTTTCTTGACTAATTTTTTCTTCTTTGGATTTCTGTTTCCCTATAGGTTTCTTGGGCTTTATCACTTTCAGAAAGTTGTAATATTCCTCGTCGATATCTTGGTCCTCAGCAGTCTGCAGAAGCTCAAACTTGTTTCTAAGTTCCAGTACATACTGTTTTTTCTCCTCCTCTGTTATCTCAAAGACCTTTGTATTATTTACTCGAGTCAGTTTTTTCCTTTCCTTTCCTACATCTATATCAAGTGTACATCTTACCATTCTGTGATCACTTCCAACATTTACCTTATTCAGGACAGTAACATCATTCACAATATATCTTCTGTTAGTGAGGATGAAGTCGATTTCATTAGTTGTTAATCCATTTGGACTCTTCCATGTCCACTTTCTGTTCACCCTTTTCTTGAAAAAAGTGTTCATTACTGACAGTCCTTGAGATTCTGAAAATTCCACAAGTCTTTCACCAATTCCAAAATTTCCTATAGTTCCTCTTTCTGCGCTGTTTTGCCTTTTTCCAACCTTAGCATTGAAGTCCCCCCATAATAATAGTGTGTAGTGGGTTTTCTGCTCATCTAGAAGACTCTCAATTTCAGTGTACATTTCTTCGACCTCTTCATTATCATGGCTCGATGTTGGTGCATAAATCATTACGCACCAACATCGAGCCATGTTGGGGCATAAATCATTATAATCTTTAGCTTGTACCTCTTAGAAATCTTGAGTATTAGCCTTGACACTCTTGGTGATGTACTTTTGAATTCCAAAATGTTGTTTTTAAAATCTTTATGGACCAGAAACCCAACTCCACCTTCACTCCTTTCACTGTTTCCATTGGTGTACAGCAGATTTCCACTTGATAAACTTATAAGTGATTCATTTCTTCTTCTTGTTTCAGCCAAACCGATGATATTCCAATTCACATTTTCTAATTCCTTTTCCAGCTCTAATATCCTGTCTTCACCGATGAGTGATCGTATGTTATAACAGGCCAAGTTCAGTTTCCGTGCATGGCAGCCTGGTCGTACCCAGAGATTCTTAGCGCCCTCTGCTTCCACTCTGATCCTCTCGCTGCCGTAAGAGGGAGAGTGAAAGCTGCTGGGGACTGAGGGCCATTTGTATTGTTGTGCTCTCATGCTGGAGGATTTGGTCTTTTCCTCTTCACACTGACCAGGCGTCTTGAAGAGAACCACTCTACACGTTCGTTGCCACCTAAGTGACATAACAGGGCTTACCATCGAGAAGGTGTGCATGAGTGGATTTGAGGGAGGCAGGCCAACCGGACTTCTCCTAAATCTTCTGTAATAGAGAGATATTGGATCCATCAGTGTTTTAGGCTGAGTGTCTGATAACACACAGGATACCTGTTCCCCTCTAAGCCCCTTGTTTGTTTATTTAATACATTAAAACAGAAAATTCAAAAAAGTGATATGCTTGGGATGTCAAATTTGTGTCACTGAAGTATGGAAGCGACTTTGCCAAAAATAAAAAACATGCAGACAAAAATGATATTTACCATTGGAAAAACACTTCTTGTGTAACAAATCGGCATCCACATGTAACAACTTGACTTCCAGTGGATGAATTTTCAAGAAATTTTATATTTGTCAAACCATTCCAGATTTCATTAACATTGGGCAAATAGAAATCCAGAAATTATAAATTTTTTGAATTCAATTTGTATGTATAAAAGAAATTCAAATATTACTGTTAGCTTTAGATAGCCCATGCACGCTTTCTTCTTCATGTTCCTTGTTCAGTACCCCAAATATTAGCAATACCTAAGGAGAAAGCATTTCTTTCATCCACTAATCTCAAAATTTCTTCTATATTTCATATGTCCATCCATCACCGAATATTATATAGTCAAAATATCTGCCTCCTACCAATCCCCCATTTGCCTTATTATCAGTTGAGGTAGAGGTTATTTCTCTTCTCGAAGAATGTGGCCAAGATAAGAGATTTTCCTACATCTCATGGTGGTTAATAATGTTCTTTCTATCCTTGCTCTCAGTAGGACTTCAATATTGTTTACTAAGTCCATCCATACTGTATTCACAACTTTCTGCAATGTATCCACATTTCAAACTTTAGACAGTTCAGGGATCTGGCCTTGAAAGTCCATGTCTTCGTTCTAAATGACTGTCCAGCTCATCCTTAAATTTATTTAGGCTAACTTCCACCACAAAAGATGGAAGTCTGTTCCACCAATCAACCATCTGCTGGCTAAAGGCAAATTTCTGCACATCTATTCTACAACGTCTTTCCTCAATTTGAATCTATGCCTCCACAGGTTAATCTGAGCAAGAGGAAGAATCCCATCAGCATTTGAGCAAGAGGAAGAATTCCATCAACATTCAGCTTGCTCAACCCATTCAAGGGCTTATAGACCTCAATCAGATCACCTAGCAGGTGCCTACTCTCCAGGTGCTGCAATTTGCAGAACCTAAGCCTTTCTTGGTAAGAGCATCCCTTTGTTCCTCTCACCTATCTTGATGCCTTTTTTGTATTCGTTCTAGCAACTCTACATCCTTCCTAAAATGAGGCCTCCAGACCTGTACACAGTACTCTACATGTGGCCTGACCATTGCCTTCTACAACGGGATAATCACTTCCCTGTCCCTGCTAGCAAAATTCCTATATATCATTGACAAGACTCCATGACCTGCCCTGGCAGACCATCTGCACTGCTCAGCAAACTTCATATTTAACTGCACAAATACCCCCAGGGCTTTTTTACTTTCTACTTCCATGAGTGTAGTACCACACAGTTGGTATGTTTCTCTTGAGTTATTGCTACCTATATGCAGTACTTTGCATTTGTCAATGTTAAACTTCAGTTGCCACTTCTCAGCCCATTTGACCAACTTGTCTAGATCCAGTTGGAGTAGCATACTGTCTTTACTGTCATTAACAACCCTGCGAACCTTTGTATCATCCGCAAACTCTGACATTAATCCTGATATACCTTCATCAATATCGTTGATGAATATACAAAACAACAATGGGCCCAGCACCAAACCCTGAGGAACTCCACTAATAACATTTGTTCATGAAGAGCAGTGTGTCCATTGATTACCACTCTCTGTCATCTCTGGTAAGTAAGCGTGAATGACTTATTATGGGTGATTTTAATTTGCCTCTAACTGACTGGAGAAAATAGGAAGGAATTTAACATGGAAAACAAAATTTTTAAATCAACTAGATGATTGTTATTTGTAGTGATATGTCAGGGAAAGTACTAGGGAAAAGAATATTCTAGATCTGGTCATCACCCATGAACTAGATGACATAATTTGACTGACTGTACAGGAACCAGTTGCAGAAAGTGATCACGCAGTTCCATGATGGACGAAGAAGAAAGAAGCAGCAGTAGTTTAAGGCAAAGTAATGGGTTATAATTTCAGGATAGGAAATTACAATGGCTTAAGGTGCTACATGGCATCTATTAAGTGGGAAGATATCTCACAGAGAATGAATACAATTGAGACAAAATAATCTGAGGAGGATTCCAAGTTGGATGAATAAGAAGTTTCCCAGATTACTTGAGCAGAAAAAGATGCTATGGAAAAGTTAGAGCAATAAAAAGTACAAAAGCCAATAATGCTACAAATTGATCAGTAATAGTGCCACAGAAAAGGTTAGGCTGGCAAAGGCAGATTACAAGAAATTGCTGGGAAAGAGAGCAAAGAGGAAATGGAAAAGGAGGGAAGGGTTTTGCCATTAGGGGGTAAAGGGGAAACCGTCTCTTTAAAAACTGCCATAGCGGTCTGAGATGGTTTTTAAATTTTATAGAGTGGGACCAAATGATTATTTCACCAACAGCAAATTGAAATGGGAAGCATTCAAATAATTAATCTGGAAAGCTACTAGGCTTTTCATACCAACTAAGAAATACTGTCAAGGTTTAGGACTAAATTGATGTCAGATGAACTAATGAGACTCATGGCATAGAAGAAAAATACATGGCATGCATACAAATTATCAGAAAACACAGATGCCTATGACAGATATAAGCTAGTCCAGTGATTCCCAAAGTGGGCACTACCAGCCCCTTGTGAGTGCTAGAAAACTCAAAGTGGCACTGGAAGGAAAGGGGATGCAAGGCTGCTCAAAATGGGCAAAGAATATAAATCGATACCACCTTCGCATAAAGTTATATGTCTGAAAAGCTGATTTTGCAGTAGAGCTGTTTGAAGTTTAAATATTTTCCATTTTCCCGATTTAAAGAATTCTATTAACTTATTTAACTAATTTAATCACAACTAAATCAACATAAATTTATTTTGAAACAAAAAGCTTACCATTAAACTTCAAACAGCTCTACTGTAAAATCAGTTTTTCGGCATATGACTTTATGTGCAAGAGGAATTGAAATAGAGCTTCTCGCATTCAATGTAACATGGCGAGAAAACACACGTCGCAATCATATGAATTGAGCAGACTAAACAGGACTAAACACGTGTGATGTGGCGAGCACTCACACAGGTTCTGTCGAGTCCAATGTTTCGTTGTTTGGGACAATTAAATGGGAGTAAACACATACGATGTTAGAGCGATGCAATAAGCGATCGTGCATGTTCTGTCAAGTCCAGTGCAGAATACTATAAATATAATCTTTTCTCAAGCTAACCTTCAAACAATTGGTGCGCATTCGACGGTTTTGTATGTACAGACCTTGGACTCTTTTATGCTGTGCATGTGCTATTGCACCCTTTTGCAGAATTCTCCACACGGTGGTATCAGCAATACATAGTGTGCTACGTATTGTTATTCGTTATTGGTATTATTACTCTACCCAGATCCAGACATTTTGTAAGTACTTTATTTTTATTTCTTTGTAGAATTTTGGCATTAACTATTGGAGAGACTGATCAGTTAAATATGAAACTATTAGAAAAATTAGTGGTTGTTCGTAAAAACATCACCGGCATTAAGCACACCGATAGCATTATCTTATTTAATAAATAATATATAAAATAAATAATAATACCTATATCTCGCCATGAAGATTCCAGATTTGGTTTTAGACCCATTTTCAAGTGTTGAGAAAACAGTAATGCAATTACAATAAGAATTGATTGAATTAAAAACCAACAAACAGTTGAAGATCATTTTTAAGAATGGGTACCATCATTTCTGATTGCAGAAACAAATTATAAATCTTTATCCTGAATTATGGACCATTGTGAAAAGGTTTCTAATTGCGTTTCCAGCATCATATTTAGTTGAACGTGGATTTAGTGTCGTTATGGACCTTTTGACGAAAAAGAGAAACTGACTACAAATAGTGGAACAGGGCGATTTAAGGATGCTGCTTACTAATATTGAGCCAGATGAAGAAAAATTAGTCTCATGGCATTAGACCCATCCGGCACATTAATTATTTTTATATTAATAAATCAAGTACTTTTAGATGCTGTTGTACAATTATATTTTTGTTTATAAAATAAATGCTTAAATTTTAAATAGTTTTTTATTAAAATTTCCCACTCAACCAGCTCTTTATCCATAACAGCAATTGTCCGTTAATGCCAAACTGCTTAAATTTGTACAGCAGTATTTTACATGCAACAGTATCAAAGGCTTTCCTGAAAAACAAGTATGACATCAAAATTATTTTTTGCATCTTACTATCCAATCAAATTGGTCAGACAAGATTCTCCCCTTCACAAACCTATGCTGTATCTGAATTATAATTGCACTCTTGTCTAGATGTTCATGCATTACTTTTTTAACTAGTGACTCCATTAATTTTCCTGGAACAGAAGTGAAGCTGAGAGGTACCTAATTGCTCAAGGTCACCCTTTGATTCCTCCCCCCCTGTGAACTGAGAATACATTCACACATCACCAGTCAGAGAGGACTTTTTTATGAATCCATAGATACTCTCATAATTATGGCTAATGGTTTGCATACCACCTTAGCTCCCTCCCTTAATATAACTGGATAGATCCATCCACCCCAGGTGCTTTTTTATGTTTAACTTAAACAGTTTCTCTTCCACTTTCCACTCAGTTATTACAAAATAATTTAGCTTCTGTTAGAGTTTTACAAACTTCTAGCATCCACTTTGCTAAAGAATTCCTCATGTGTGAATGTAGATACAAAATACTTATTCAGTTTGTCATCAAACTGGGAGCAGAATCCTCAACAGTTGAATCATTGATAAAGCCTTCAAGTGAACCGATATAATTCATTCCCTTCCTTCTAATGTTTACATAAGTAAAGAAGTCTGCTGTTTTTCTTTGCATCCTTTGCTAAGGATTTCTCATTATCTGCCTTGGCTTACCTTGTGACTTGATTACAGACTGGTTTATATCTATCACAGAAGTCTGTGTCAACTGATAATTTATATGCATCGCACACACTTTTCTTCTCTTCTACAAGTCTCATTAGTTCGTCTGATATCCACTTAAGTCTAAGCCTTGAACAGTACTTCTTGGTAAGAAATGTCTAGTAGCTTCTATGATTATTACTTTAAACTTTCCCATTTGAAATTTGCAGGTGCCATTATCATCAGTTGGTCCTACTGAATTTAAAAACTGTCTGAGACCACTTTACCCCGTTTCCCTGACTCTATTGTCAGGGAAACGGGGAACATGCTATGTAAAAAGGATAGGTGGAACAGGACCAGGGTATGTCTGCCAGGGGCAAAGGTTGATGACGTTGTAGAGCGGATATCATCTTTCAAGGGCACAAAAGGTGATATAGTTGTACACGTTGGCACTAATGATATTAAGAGTAGGAGACCGGCAGAATTACTCAACAAGTACAGGTCACTGTTGAAAAAAAGCCGAGAATTAGGGTTGAATTTGAAAGTGTCTGCAATTCTGCCCAGACACGATAGGAGAGAGTATATGATGAGAGCCTTGTCGATCAATTCGGCCCTGGAAAGATTGTGCAAGGCTCAAGGGGTAGAATTTTTTTCAGCCTGGACTGTACTTGTTAACAGGAGAGATTGCTTCTACAGGGATGGGATACACTTAAATAGAAAGGGTGCAAGAATATTTGCTGATGCTATCTAGGCAGTGTTAGGTGGGTCGGAAAACTGCTAGCTTGGGGGGATACAAAGACTAATAGTTTAACAGTAACCGCAGGCAGAGGTGAAGGTGATTCTTGCACAACTTCTATTAGAATAAGAAGCGACCTGGAGCGAGGGGTGTTGGGGGTTTCAGGGACGGATGGCAGTCATCCTGGAATAGTTGGGTATATGGGATGTGTTAGGGTAACAAGGAATAGGCATAGGAGCATGTATGCTTGCATGTATACCAATGCTAGAAGTATAGTAAATAAATTTGATGAATTTGAAGTGTTGGTCAAGACATCAAAGGCGAATATTGTTGGGATAGCAGAGACGTGGTGTCACAAAGATATAAGGAATGCAGAACTGGAATTTGGGGAGTATGTGTACAGAAAGGATAGCAGGGCAGAAAGGGAGGAGGTGTTATGCTGTTAATTAAGAAAAACATAAAATCAAAAGAAGTGCATCCAGTTGATATAGATGGACAGTGCACTGTTGAGTCAGTTTGGTGTGACATAAGCACTGCAAAAGCAAAAATAAGAGTAGGAGTGTGTTATAGGCCTAATGACTCGAATGAGTACAATGAACAATTGTACAGAGAAATAGAGTGGGCCAGTAAATCAGAATGTCTTATAATGGGGGATTTTAACTTCCCAGATATTGACTGGAACTTGTGGGTTGGTCACTCACACACTAGTCAGACTTTTGTGGATTTATTGGATGATTGTTTTCTGCAGCAGCATGTTCGAGAGGCAACCAGAGAAAGTAATACTCTTGATCTGGTTATCAGCAGTGATCATTCGTGTATTAAGAATTTGCAGATAAAGGAACCACTAGGTGGCAGTGATCACAGTGTGCTGAAGTGGGATTTACTCAAAGAGGTAACTACCGTCAGTGGTAAAGGAAAGGGTTTTTGCTTCCGTAAAGGGGAGTACAATGGTCTCAGACAGTTTTTAAATTCTGTACAGTGGGATCGACTGACGATGTTACAAACAGTAAATTCTAAGTGGGAAGCATTCAAGGAATTAATCGTGGAAGCTACTAGACTTTTCATACCGATGAAGAAATATTGTTCAAGGTTTAGGCCTAAATGGTTATCAAATGAACTAATGAGACTCGTGACAGAGAAGAAAAATGCATGGGATGCATATAAATTATCAGGCGACGCAGAAGCCTGTAGCAGATATAAGCTAGTCTGTAATCAGGTCACAAAGGAGGTTCGGCAGGCAAAGGCGGAATACGAGAAATCTTTGGCAAAAGATGGTAAGAAAAACAGCAAGGATTTCTTTACTTATATAAACTCCAAAAGGAAGGGGCTGAATATGATTGGTCCACTTGACATCGATGGTTCGACTGTTGATAATCCTGCTCAGATAGCAAACAAACTGAATGAGTATTTTGCATCTACATTCACACGTGAGGACTCGTTACAGTTTGAAAATGGAAGAAGGTTATCAAATTGTAGCAGTGTGCTTAATGATTTTGTAATAACTGAGAGCAAAGTGGAGGAGAAATTGTTGAAGTTAAACATAAGAAAGGCACCTGGGGCGGATGGGATCTATCCAGTTATATTAAAGGAGGCGGCAAAGCAACTAAGCAAACCCTTAGCCATAATTATGAGAGCATCCTTGGATTCAGGGGAGGTTCCCACGGACTGGAGATGTGCAAATGTATCCCCAATTCACAAAGGAGGTTCGAAGGGTGACACGAATAATTACAGACCAGTTAGTTTAACTTCTGTTCCGGGTAAAATAATGGAGTCACTGGTTAAAGATGCATTGCAGGATCATCTAGACAAGACTGCAGCAATAATTCAGACACAGCATGGGTTTGTTAAGGGAAAGTCTTGTCTGACAAATTTGATTGGTTATTATGATGTGGTCACAAAGGAACTGGATGCAAAAAATAATTTTGATATCATATACTTGGATTTCAGGAAAGCTTTTGACACTGTTGCGCATGGAAGACTACTGTACAAATTGGAGCAGAATGGTATTAAGGGTAAGTTGCTACAATGGATAAAAGGATGGTTAAGTGGGAGAAGACAGAGGGTGGTAATCAATGGGTGCTGCTCTTCGTGGACTAATGTTATTAGTGGAGTCCCACAGGGTTCGGTGTTGGGTCCACTGTTGTTTTGTATATTTATCAATGATATTGATGAAGGTATATCAGGCTTAATGTCGAAGTTTGCAGATGACACGAAGGTTGGCAGGGTTGTTAATGACAGTAATGGCAGTGTGCTACTGCAACAGGATCTAGATAATTTGGGCAGATGGGCTAAGAAGTGGCAACTGAAGTTTAACCTTGACAAATGCAAAGTACTGCATATGGGTAGAAGTAACCCCAGAGAAACGTACCAACTGTGTGGTACTACACTTAAGGTGGTAGAAAATGAAAAAGACCTGGGAGTAATTGTGCAGTCAGATATGAAGTTTTCTGAGCAATGTAGACAGGCTGCTAGGGCAGGTCATGGGGTTTTGTCAATGATATATAGGAATTTTGCTAGCAGGCAAAAGGAGGTGATTGTCCCTCTGTATAAGGCAATGGTCAGGCCACGCCTTGAGTACTGCGTACAGGTCTGGAGGCCTCATTTTAGGAAGGATGTAGATTTGCTTGAGCGTGTACAGAGAAGAGCAACACGATTGGTGAGGGGAATGAAGGGATTCTCTTACCAAGAGAGGCTTAAGTTCTGCAAATTGCAGTGGCTGGAGACTAGGCACCTGCGCGGTGATCTGATTGAGGTCTATAAGGCCTTGAATGGGTTGAGCACGCTGAATTCTGATGGGATCCTCCCACTTGTTCAGAATACGAACCTACGGGGACATAAGTTCAAATTAAGAAAGGATAGATGTAGAATAGATGTGCGGAAATTTGCCTTTAGCCAGCGGGTGGTTAATTGCTGGAACAAACTTCCATCTGTCGTTGTGGAAGTTGATAGGTTAAATAAATTTAAGGAGGAACTGGACAGGCAATTGGAGGGTATGGTGTGATTTTTTTTTTTTTTTTTTTTGGCTGATGCTGCATAAGCTCCTACACTTGCTTTCTTGCATCAAGTGCCACTACTACTACTACTATTTTTTTTTTTTTTTTTTGGTAGTTGTTGGCGCATCGGCTTCTGTGGCCATAGTGCACCTCCCAAGGTTTTTGCAGTACTTTGATCCAAGCCCGAGGCGGGATTCGAACCCGCGACCTTTGGGTTGCCAGGCAAGCACTTTACCCACCTGGCTAGCCCGGTCGGCTGATGGTAGTACATCCTTAAATAAATCCCACATCAATACACTGCCACCTAGTGGTTATTTTATCTGCAAATTCTTTATGCATGAATTATCACTGCTGATCAAGAGTATTACTCTCTCTTGTTGCCTCTCTAACATGCTGCTATAGAAAACAGTCATCCAGTAATTCCACAGTCTTTCTAGCGTGCAAGCGATCAAACACAAGTTTCAGTCAATATATAAAAAGTTAAAATCCGCCATTATAAGATGGCAGATTTTAACTTTTTATATATTGACTGATTTACTGATTGTTGTTGTAGGGTTTCGGACACATCAGAAACTCAGGACATATAGCACCATATACAAAGTCTAACTGCATGCATTCTGCAGTCAATTTGCTTTTGCTAGACAAAAGACTCCCAAATTTCCAGAAAAATATATATATATGTTACCCTCACCTGAGACTGACTAACTCAGCAAAAGAGTGAAAAAGATCCATAAAAATTCCTCACACCATGAACACAATTCGAATTCATTTCTTTTCCACCTGATGTGGAGAGGATGGCGATTGTACCAACTGTGATACTCACAAGTGCTGATTTACTGGCCCACAACATTTGTCTCTATAGTTGTTCATTATAACTCATCCTCCCCTTCCTGTCAATATGTCTTTTCTGTACATTTCATCATATTCAAATTCCTCATCTCTGAGTGGCATCAGGTCTTCAATAACCCTACAATGTCTGCATTTGATGGCCTAACCGGTACTTTGAATTTGCTTTCTATAAGCTTATCATTAGTATATATATGTAAATATGCATGCACTTGTTTCTGCTCTTAGTTACCCCAATACATCCCAGGTATGTGCTTATCTTAGAAAGTGTCCTAGTCGTGGTTCACTCTAATTTGTTTTCCTCAATGCACTGAATGGCTATCGTTTTACGTGCTTACCTTATGTTGTGCAGCTGGTCGCCATACAAAAATAATTAATGATTATCTTCCTATACATCAAAATAATTTTCCTCCTAATGATATTTATTCAGCCAATGGGAGAAGAGATATGTCGGTTATGTGGTAATATGGAACAGAAACTTGTCTTACTGTGGTAAAAAAGCTTCTGTTTAAGCATGGTCAAGCGCTATGTTTATCTAACATGACCATGCATACCATTCTGGATTTCCATGTGTAACGTATTTATTTAAATAAACTAAAGGAAACAAGGCATAATATTTTAAGAGTTTAAGATTCTATATCTATATAATATCAGTATAGATACACCATAAAGAAAAACACAAAGATACACCTTAAAGAAAAACTACAATTGAAGTGTGAAAGGCACCCACCGATGAAAACCCAACTAGCTTTGAAGCAGTGCCATGAGAAGACTACTGTCACTTATTCTCGGTGGTGCCCACCGAGAATAAGTGACAATAATCTTTCTATTAGTCAAACGTTACTAATTCGAGGTAGTGCAATACATATTAACTCATTGTGAAGAATGAGCACAATATGAGATATAGATGAAATGATGCCTTTCACACTACAATCGTAGTTTTTCTTTAAGAATTGTCTATTCTAATTGTGTACATACACCGATATTATATAGATATAGTAACATATTTATATATTTATAACTGAGGAGGAGACACACAGTGTTGAAAGCTTCCGTAAGTATTTTATTTTATCAAAAGAAGCGAGTGCAGCAAGCAGGGGGCGAAGCCCCTAGTAGTCTTTAATAATAATAATTACATCTGATTCTGGTGAACTGGAAAATAAATAATTTAATAATACATATTAACTCATTGTGAAGAATGAGCACAATATGAGATATAGATGAAATGATGCCTTTCACACTACAATCGTAGTTTTTCTTTAAGAATTGTCTATTGTGTACATACACCGATATTATATAGATATAGTAACATATTTATAACTGAGGAGGAGACACACAGTGTTGAAAGCTTCCGTAAGTATTTTTTTTTATCAAAAGAAGCGAGTGCAGCAAGCAGGGGGCGAAGCCCCTAGTAGTCTTTAATAATAATAATTACGTCTGATTCTGGTGAACTGGAAAATAAATAATTTAATAACAGCTAAATCATAACTACTAAATGAAATAGATTTTACAAATATAAAATTACCTTTATGAAACCATTCTTGGCACTTATAAAGATTTTTATAAACTAAAGAGTGAACAATCAGAAGATAATTCTTATATGCCTCCCATACATCCTTTAATGACAGCAAGACAATGCAGTTTCTTATTGGCGACGGTCAGGAAGTACATTTTTCCCAAAATATAATTCCAAGTTTTCTTGCACATATCATTTCTAGACATAAAGCATATGTTCTATTCTAGTAATAGAAAAATGCAAAACTGTCATGAAAAGGAAGCTGCCAGCAGGCTGGTACCTGGGTACAGCCATGTTGAGCTGCATTCCAGATTGTAAAGCATGCACCAAAACAAGAATCTCTCTCTCTCTCTCTCTCTCTCTCTCCCCCTTTCCCCACCCCCATTAAGAAAAAGAAAGAGCATGAGCATGCTGAGAAATATAAGGCCTATTTTCAAGGCCTAGTGATGTAAGCAATCATAAAAGTTTAAAAATTGAGTGCAACGAGACTAGTGTGGCTATTTCATTTTTATGGCCCCAGTTTTTAGATAACGAATTATGTAGATCAAAACTAGAAATGGTAGCAGAAGAATAATAAATTTCGAAAACTTTTAAGACATTTAAAATTTTAAACCAATGACACACAACTATTAGGAAACATGCCTGAATAAGGCATTGTGGGTAAATTAATAACAAACAATGCCATAAATAACTCTTAACTTAAGGTCTATGGGTGCTGACTTTCTTCAGGAAAATGAAAATTTCAAATTGAATTGAAATTTATTGCTTACTATCATATAAGTGCTGCTTTTAATATAAAATAATAAAATGTTTCAAAAGTCTGGCTTGGTAGGAATATTCTGAAGTAATTTTTGAAAACATGGATCAAAAATGCATTTAAAAACAGTCTTATTCCACCAGAAAAAAAATGCCATTTAACAGTGCAATCAGTTAATAAATAAATCCATTCAATGGCTCAATTTATTTTATCACAAAGAGTTCATAAATAATTTTAAATTACATTAATAAGAAAAAAATAATAAACCTTAAACATTAAAATACTCAAAAGGAAACAAATTCTAACTTTGCCATCCAAGTATGTCCATGCTCCTGGGGTCTTGTCCATGCCTCGAATAAAGTTATGAATCTGTTGCGCAGTGAGGTGATCAAGCTTGATCTAAAAATATTTCAGAATTCATATTTACTTCATATCACTTGAACTGTAATAATGTTATAAAATGCTTATTTAACTTCATACAAATTACAGGAAATCACTATTAAACTTAAAGTAACTTAGAATCAATATGGAAAATGTTAACTAAGAATAACTAAATGATTTTGAAATCAGGAATTTTCTAATTAACTTTAATTTGCTGTTATGAAATTCTTAAATGCAATGATGGGGGTGCGGGGGATGGAAGACCACACATACTATTACTCCGGGGTTACTGCTTCCCATGCAGTACGTTACATTTGTTAAAATGTTTGTTACATTTTACTTTTGTTTTTTTTTTACATTTGTAAAATTTGTTACATTTCTTAAACTTCAGTTGCCATCTCTCAGCCCACCTACTCAACTTTTCTAGAGACTGTAGCAGCAGCAGCATACTGTCATTAGTGTCATTAACAACCCTGCTGACCTTCATATTGTCTGCAAACTTTGACATTAAGCCTGATATACCATCATCAATATCATTCATGAATACAGAAAACAATACCACTGAACCCTGGGCGAGGTCGTGCTGAATACCCTAACCATTGTAGTCACACGAATAGTGAGCTCGTGGAAAAAAAAGTTATTTTTATTGTGAAAAACATCGAATTTCTGATCGCAGATGGTGTTGGAAGAAAGAAGAAATTGGACTGGATGTACAGGTGACCTTTTATGGCTTTTCGTCAACTATTTTTAGTGATATGAACATTTTTTAAGAAATTTTCCTATGTAAACCAGCACAGCAATATGCTGGTAGCATATGTTTAGAATAATCGTTTTGAATAGAGCGGACCAAACTTTGGGAAGCCCTAAAAACCTACAAAATAATCTCTTTTTATTGCCCTCATAAGATTCTTTAGTTATTACCCATAAAAAAATGATATTTTTACATAGTCTAGAGATATTTTATATGTTCTCTTCTCACGTTCCCGATCCCTTATTATTGTAACAATATCGACGTCATATTGGCCGCCATCTTGGATCAGTAACGAGCGAATTGCTTCAAAGCTGTTTAATACCGCATGCTAGCTGAAAATAATTGCCAACTAAGACTGATACTGAATATATAAAGACGCAGGAATACTGCATAAACCACTTGTTCAGTATGATATGAAATATTTACAGAAATTGGAAAAGCCCTGGGGGTACGTGGTCGTAAACGATGTCTAGTGCTGTCCAAACCACAAAAACGAGAGATTTTCAGCAAACCTTTTAAAGGGAAAAACTTCATCGGATCTTGATTCAACAAATATCATTAACAAAAAGGATGGTCCTCTCTATTAAAGGAACCACTCAGAAAAGCTTTAAGACAAATACTGGAGGTTTTATCAGTGTCTATAATTTAAAACCTCTCCAATCCTTAAACTCTAAATTTGAACTTTAAACACCAGTACGTGTAGCAGGTATTGTTCACCAGCATATTAGAGCCAAAAACTGATAAAAGGATTGACAACCCTGATAATCCAATTATCCATAACCTTTGCTGATATGGATAGAAGAAATCACAAACTGAAAGAAACTCAGCCAAAAAGGCAGGACGACGAGATAAACCCCCTAGAACAACAGGAGGACACAGACGACGCCTGTCCAGGGACCCCCAAATGCAAATCAAACATAAAAACAAAAAGCTGTTAACAGCAAAAATAGGGTGAGGAACACACTCCCAAATTGAGAATTCTTATAGTGCAAATAATTTGAATAAATCTCATTTACATTTTTATAGTTCTAAAACATGAGGTGCATTCAAATTATATAGTCTCCAAATTTATTTCTCAAAGTACACAAGATACAGAGGTGACACTTGCCTCACTTTTCAACATAAGTCCCCTAGATGCTCCATACTTTTTTTCACACCAGTTCTTCCAGGCTGGGATGGCTGCGGCAAATCTTTCTTTGGAGATATGTCTGGCCCAGTCGCAAATGGCAGAAGCAGCCGCTTGTTGACTAGAAAATCTCCTGCCATGAAGAGCATCCTTCGTTAGGAACAACCAAAATTCACTAGGTGCAAGGTCAGGCAAGGTTGAAGGATACTGGACAACCTCAATTTTGTTTAGCATTAGCATTAGTAGAGGCATATGATGCAAGACAGCAAGCTTATGCAGCATCAGCCAAAAAAAAAAAAAAAACCCACTTCCACTTCACCCCTCTGTTCACTCAAAATACCTGTCCAGCTGAGCCTTAAATTTATTTAGGCTATCAACTTCCACAACAACGGATGGAAGTCTGTTCCACTAACCAACTAACTGCTGGCTAAAGGCAAATTTCCACATGCCTATCCTACATTTCTCTTTCCTCAATTTGAATTTATGCCCTCTCAGGTGATTATTCTGAGCAAGAGGAAAAATCCTGTCAGCATTGAGCATGCTCAAACCATTCAAGGCTTTATATACCTCTATGAGATCACCTCGCCGGTGCCTAGTCTCCAGACACTGTAATTTGCAAAACTTAAGCCTTTCTTTGTAAGAGCAACCGTTTGTTCCATTCACTAACCTTGTTGCCCTTCTCTGTACTTGTTCCAGCAGCTCCACATCCTTCTTTAATTGAGGCCTCCAGACCTGTATACAGTACTGAAGGTGTGGCCTGACCATTGTCTTACACAAGGGAATAATCACCTCGTTATCCCTGCTAGAAAAATTCCTGTATATCATTGACAAGACACCATGAGCTACTCTCACAACCCATCTGCACTGCTCAGAGAACTTCATATCTGCCTGCACAATTACCCCCAGGTCCTTTTCATTCTCTACCACTGTCAGTGTAGTACCACAGAGTTGATACGTTGCTCTGGGGTTACTGTTTCCCATATGTAGTACTTTACATTTGTCAATGTCAAACTTCATTTGCCACCTCTCAGCCCATCTGCTCAACCTTTCCAGATCCTGCTATAGAAGCATAGCGTCAGTAGTGTCCTTAACAACCCTGCCAACCTTTGTATCATCTGAAAACTTGGACATTAAGCTTGATATGCCATCATCAATATCATTTATAAATACAGAAAACAATAATTGACCCAACACTGAACCCTGAGGGACTCCACTAATAACATTAGTGGAATCCAATGATTACCACATTCTGTCTTCTCCCCCTCAACCACCCCTTTATCCACAGCAGCAATTTGATCATTTGCCACACTGCTCTAATTTGTGAAGCAGTCTTCCATGTGCAACAGTATCAAAAGCCTTTCTAAGATCCAAGTATATAATATCAAAGTTATTCCCTGCATCCAGTTCTTTTGTGACTGCATCATAGTATCCAATCAAATTGGTCAGGCAAGACTTCCCCTTAACAAAATCATGCTGTGTCCGAGCTATAACTGAAGTCTTGTCTAGATGATCCTGCAGTGCTTCTTTAACCAGTGCCTCCATTAATTTTCCGGGAACAGAAGTTAAACTAATAGGTCTATAATTACTTGTGTCGCCCTTTGATCCTCCTTTATGAATTGGGGTCACATTTGCACATCTCCAGTCTGTGGATACCTCCCCTGAGTCCAAGGAAGCTCTCATAATTATGGCTGACCATTGCTTTATGCAAGCTTGTATATATACCCTTGTATAAGGGTAAGGGTTTGTATACCCTTGTATAAGGGTATTTTATACCCTTGTATAAGGGTAAGGGTTTGCTTACTTCCTTTGCTGCCTCCTTTAATATAACTGGATAGATCCAATCCACCCCAGGTGTCTTTCTTGTGTTTATCTTCAACAATTTCTCCTCCACTTTACTCTCAGTTATTACAAGATTCTCTAGCTTACTGCCAGAGTTGAATACACCTCTGGAATTACTCTCGCTGAATAACTCCTCATGTGTGAATGTCAATGCAAAATATTCATTTAGTTTTTTAGCTACCTGAGCAAGATCATCAACAGTTGACCCATCGATATCAAGTGGACCAATCTGATTCATCCCCTTCATTCTAGAGTTTACATAAGTAAAGAACTCTTTGCTGTTTTTCTTTCCATCCCTTGCCAAAGATTTCTCGTAACCTGCCTTCGCCTGCCTAACCTCCTTTGTAACTTGGTTACAGATCAACTTGTATCTATCACAGGCTTCTGTGACACGTGTTAATTTATATGTATCCCATTCATTTTTCTTCTCTGCCATATGTCTCAATAGTTCATCTGACATCCATTTAGGCATGAACGTTGAACAATGTTTCTTAGTTAATATGTAAAGCCTAGTAGCTTCCCAGATACGTTCTTTGAATGCTTCCCATTTTGAATTTGCTGTTGGTAACATCATCAGTTGGTCCCACTGTACCTTCCCTTTACCAGTTGATATAGATGAACAGTGCACTGTTGATTCAGTTTGGTGTGACATAAGCACTGCGAAAGCAAAAATAAGAGTAGGAGTGTGTTATAGGCCTAATGACTCAAATGAGTACAATGAACACTTGTACAGAGAAATAGAGTGGGCTAGTAAATCGGAATGTCTTATAATGGGGGACTTTAACTTCCCAGATATTGACTGGAACTTGTGGTTTGGTCACTCACACACTAGTCAGACTTTTGGGGATTTATTGGATGACTGTTTTCTGCAGCAGCATGTTCGAGACGCAACAAGAGAAAGTAATACTCTTGATCTGGTTATCAGCAGTGATCATTCGGGTATTAAGATTTTGCAGATAAAGGAACCACTAGGTGGCAGTGATTACAGTGTACTGTCATGGAATTTACTTAAAGATTTAATTACCATCAGGGGTAAAGAAAAGGGTTTTTGCTTCAGTAAGGGGGAGTACAGTGGTCTCCGACAGTTTTTAAATTCTGTACAGTGGGATCAACTGACGATGTTACCAACAATAAATTCTAAGTGGGAAGCATTCAAGGAATTAATCGTGGATGCTACTAAAAGTTTCATACCTATTAAGAAATATTGTTCAAGGTTTAGGCCTAAATGGTTATCTAATGAACTAATGAGAATCGTAACAGAGAAGAAAAATGCATGGGATGCATATAAATTATCAAGCGACTCACAAGCCTATGGCAGATATAAGCTAGTCTGTAATCAGATCACAAAGGAGGTTAGGCAGGTGAAGGCAGATTACGAGAAATCCTTGGCAAAAGATGCTAAGAAAAACAGCAAGGATTTCTTTACTTATATAAACTCTAAAAGGAAGGTGATGAATCTGATTGGTTCACTTGACATCGATGGTTCGACTGTTGATGATCCTCCTCAGATAGCAAACAAACTGAATGACTATTTTGCATCTACATTCACAAATGAGGAATTATTAAGGTTTGAAAATGGCAGAAGGTTATCAAAATGTAGCAGGATACTTAATTATTTTGTAATAACTGAAAGCAAAGTGGAGGAGAATTTGTTGAAGTTAAACATAAGAAAAGCACCTGGGGTGGATGGGATCTATCCAGTTATATTAAAGAAGGCGGCAAAGCAACTAAGCAAACCCTTCGCCATAATTATAAGAGCATCCTTGGATTCAGGGAAGGTTCCTACAGACTGGAGATGTGCAAATGTATCTCCAATTCACAAAGGGGATCGAAGGGTGACACGAGTAATTACAGACCAGTTAGTTTAACTTCTGTTCCGAGTAAAACAATGGAGTCACTGGTTAAAGATGCATTGAAGGATCATCTAGACAAGACTGCAGCAATAATTCAGACACAACATGGGTTTGTTAAGGGAAAGTCTTGTCTGACAAATTTGATAGGATATTATGATGTGGTTACAAAGGAACTGGATGCAAAAAATAATTTTGATATCATATATTTGGATTTCAGGAAAGCTTTTGTACAAATTGGAGCAGAATGGTATAAAGGGTAAGTTGCTACAATGGATAAAAGGATGGTTAAGTGGGTGCTGCTCTTCGTGGACTAATGTTATTAGTGGAGTCCCACAGGGTTTGGTGTTAGGTCCACTGTTGTTTTGTATAATTATCAATGATATTGATGAAGGTATATCAGGCTTAATGTCGAAGTTTGCAGATGATACAAAGTTGGCAGGGTTGTTAATGACAGTAATGGCAGTGTGCTACTGCAATAGGATCTAGATAATTTGGGCAGATGGGCTAAGAAGTGGCAACTGAAGTTTAACCTTGACAAATGCAAAGTACTGCATATGGGTAGAAGTAACCCCAGAGAAACGTACCAACTGTGTGGTACTACACTTAAGGTGGTAGAAAATGAAAAAGACCTGGGAGTAATTGTGCAGTCAGATATGAAGTTTTCTGAGCAATGCAGACAGGCTGCCAGGGCAGGTCATGGGGTTTTGTCAATGATATATAGGAAATTTGCTATCAGGGAGAAGGAGGTGATTGTCCCTCTGTATAAGGCAATGGTCAGGCTACGCCTTGAGTACTATGTACAGGTCTGGAGGCCTCATTTTAAGAAGGATGTAGATTTACTTGAGCGTGAACGAGAAGGGCAACAAGATTGTGAGGGGAATGAAGGGATCCTCTTACAAAGAAAGGCTTAAGTTCTGCAAATTGCAGTGGCTGGAGACTAGGCACCTGCACGGTGATCTGATTGAGGTATTAAGGCCTTGAATGGGTTAAGCACTGAATTCTGATGGGATCCTTCCACTTGTTCAAATTACGAACCTATGGGGGCATAAATTCAAATTAAGAAAAGACATATGTAGAATAGATGTGCGGAAATTTGCCTTTAGCCAGCGGGTGGTTAATTGCTAGAACAAACTTCCATCTGTCATTGTGGAAGTTAACAGGTTAAATAAATTTAAGGAGGAACTGGACAGGTATTTGGAGGGAATGGTGTGATTTTTTTTTTTTTTTTTTGGCTGATGCTGCATAAGCTCATACACTTGCTTTCTTGCATCACATGCCACTACTACTACTACCTCATTGAGTAAATCCCATTTTAGCACACTGTGATCACTGCCACCTAGTGGTTCCTTTATCTGCAGATTCTTAATGCATGAAGAATCATACTGATAATCAAATCAAGAGTATTACTCCCTCTAGTTGCCTGCCGAACATGTTGATGTAGAAAACGATCAAGCAATAAATCCACAAAAACCTTGCTAGTGTGTGAGTGTCCAACCCACAAATTCCAATAAATATCTGGGAAATTAAAATCTCCCATTATAAGACTCTCTGATTTACTGGCCCACTCGATTTCCCTGTACAGTTTCTTATTATACTCATCAGAGTCATTAGGCCTATAGCACACTCCTACTCTCAATTTTGATCTCCCAATGCTTATGTCACACCACACTGACTCGACACTGCACTGTCCAGCGATGTTGACTGGCTTCACTTCCTTGGAGTTTGTGTTTCTTAACTAATAGCATAACCCCTCCTCCTTTCCTATCCTGTCTATCCTTTCTGTTGACGTTGCACTCCCCAAATTCCAGTTCTGCATTCTTTATATCTGTGTGACACCACGTCTCTCATATCCCAACAATATCCACCTTTTATGCTTTGAGTCTCAAATTCATCAAATTTATTTACCAAACTCCTAGCATTGGTGTACACGCAAGTATACATGCACCTGTTTCTATTCTTAGCTACCTTAACACAACCCATGTGTTTACTTGTACCTCAATGACTCCCAGCAGTCTGAAATATCCTGCATCTTGTTTTTCAGGCTTCTGCTCATTCCAATAGAAACAGTGGAAGAATGACTTTCACCTCTGCCAGTGGCTACTGTTAATCTATTTGTCTTTGTATCCCCCCAAGCTAGCAGTTTTTCGACCCACCTAACACTGCCTCGATAGCATCAGCAAATATTCTTGCACCCTTTCTATTTAAGTGTATCCCATCTCTGTAGAAGCAGTCTGTCCTGTTAACAAGTACAGTCAAGGTGAAAAAAATTCTACCCCTTTTGCCTTGCACAATCTTTACAGGGCCGAATTGATTGCCAAGGCTCTCATCATATACTCCTTCCTATCGTTATCTGTACTTTATCTTTACTTTACTTTAAAAAAAATTTGAACATTTCCAGAACAATGGAATGAAGTATTTTCCTGATGGAAATAAATGTGATTCAGTCTATGTGGACATTTTTTCTGAAGTGCTGGGTGGACAATTTCTTCAAAACTTCTTCATATGAATTTTCTGTCACTGCAGTGCTCTTAGGAACTCTATCTCTAAGGATTATTCTATCAACATCTTAGAAAACAGCAACAATCATTTTCTCTGCACTTGCAGCAACATGAAACTTTTTTGGGCAGTGATAAATTAATGTGTTTTCATTGAGCAGACTGACATTTCCTTTCTGGATTGAAGAGTGGAACCAGTGTCTCGTCCATCGTGAAAATCCAGTCGAGGAAAGATCCATTCATTTCAGCATTTCGAGTGAGCAGTGCTTCACACAAGTTGACACGACTGTCTTTTTGTGTGTGTGTGTGTGTGTGTGTGTGTCATCTTGAGGAGTGAAGGACACCATTTTAAGTACAGTAATCCCCCATTAACTGCAGATGTTACATTTCTGAAAAGTACTGTGGTTGGAAAGACCAAGGTTCCATAAAAATTAAGGAGTTAGAGGGGAATAAGAAAAATTGCATTAAATATGTATATGAAAAAACAAATTAAACTTTATTTTTTGTTTATATTGTGACAAAATGATTAAAAACGATTATAGGATTGATAAAAAAATTAGAAATAATTTAATAAGATTTACTTAAAATCTCAAAAAAGTAGACTATCCTCCTACTCTGCATCTTGGTTAGCTTGAGCAGCAGTGCTGTTTTTTTTTTTTTTTTTATTTTTTTTTAAGTTAAAAAATTCAGAATGGATGATTGTGTCATTTTACTGTTCAAACCCCTTTGCACCTCATTATTTATTTATTTTTTTATTTTTTGATAGTTGTTGGTGCATCAGCTTCTGTGGCCATAATGCACCTCTCAAGGTTTTTGCAGTACTTTGATCCAAGCCCGAGGCGGGATTTGAACCCACGACCTTTGGGTTGCCAGGCAGGCACTTTACCCACCCGGCTAGCCCAGTCCGCTCACATCATTATAGGGCTTCAGTAATTTGATTGAAGCCTGAGGGTTTCAGTAATTCTTCCAGCCCTCACTTTAAGTTTAAACTGCACTCAGGAACTGGATCAATTTCCATAAAATGGCCAGCATTTAGACTGTATATTGGAAAGCCCCCTCACCTTCCAAACATCATCATGCACTGCAGTTCCATAGCAACTAGAGGAATGTCCTGTAAGTCCTTCCTTCCAAATTTTTCTCCAACATGCATTCAATGTAGATTGCTTCATCTCTTCAATCAAATCTTTTATAATGTTTATACAAACTTCAATATTGAATTTTTTCCAACACTGTGCCACTGTTAGCATTGGTTCCCTGTCCGTGGCATCCAAGATGTGTGTAAAAGTATGGCGAATATAACTCTTCATTGGAGCGATCACACACCTTAGTCCATTGGATGAATAAGTGGTGTTGTGTTTCAAGGAAGAAACATAACCTTAGTATTTGGATGAGCAAACTGGATTGTCTCTGGATCACCAGGTGCATTGTCAATGAGGACTAGCAGCTTATATTGTGTTTTTTCCCAAAAAATATTGCTTTATATTGAAGAATGAAACAGCTGCACCTGGATTAAAAGCAACCGAGGACAGATTGACTCTTCTCTTCTGCTGAAGCAATCTCTACAAGTGTAGAGATTGCTTCAGTAAGCCAATGCCTGTGTATACATTGCTTAACCCTCATGAACTAAAGGATAAACAATAAGGATCATCTCCCTGTTTTTGGAGGTCTAACTTGCAGTTTTATTCACAGACTGGTTTAACAACTGTTTTGTCCCAAAGGTTAAAAAAAACTAAAGAGAAAGCAACTGCAAAAGACTGAATTCAAAGCCAGTAATAGCTGGTCCGAAAACTTTAGAAAGAAGTGTAGTTTGCAAAACATAAAACTTTGTGGAGAAACTGCTTAAGCTGATTACAACAACTTATATTATATAGACTACATCTCTTTTTAAAGTCTTAAAGCCAGTTTGAATTTCTCCATCTTTTCTAAATTATGAACGTGGGGCATACAAGAACTAGAACTTTCTTGATGTGCCACATACAACGCTAACCCTTATAGCAGCATCATTCTTCTTAATTGTCCTAATGGTGATTTGTTGACCCATAAACCTCACACCACTGATGCTCCTCTCTCTCTCCAAATGCAAACCTATCAAGCACTTTTATCTCCTCCAAAGTTGTAACTTTCCATGCTCTTTTTACATATTCACTTGCAATGCTTTCTGAAGTTTAGACGCCATATTAAAGGAATAAGAAAATACTTGTAGGGTTGAGTAGTAACACACTGTACACTACATGGAAAATCCTCCATGGGACAAGCCTATACACAGGATTCTAAAAAACACATTAACAGATTAGCATTAGCAAAGGCATATGATGCAAGAAAGCAAGCTTATATAGCATCAGCCAAAACACACACACACACACACACACACACACACACACACACACCCTTCTCATTTCACTCATCTACCTGCTCCAAATGTTTGTCTAGTTCTGCCTTGAATCTGTTTAAGCTATCAACTTCTACTGGCTAAAGGCAAACTTCCACACATCTATCCTACAACTGTCTTTCCTCAATTTGAATTTATGCCCTCTCAAGCGATCTGAGCAAATGGAAGAATCCCATCAGCACTGAGCATGCTTAAACCATTCAAGGCTTAATATTCAAGGTAATATCAGATCACCTCACAGGTGCCTAGTCTCCAGACACTAATTTGCAAAACTTAAGCCTTTCTTCGTAAGAGCAACTCTATGTTCCATTCACTATTCTTATTGCTCTTCTCTGTACTCATTCCAACACCTCTAAATCCTTCTTAAAATGAGGCCTCCAGACCTGTATACAGTACTCAAGGTGTGGCCTGACCATTGCGTTATCCAAGGGGATAATCACCTCCTTATTCCTGTATATCATTGACAAGACACTATGAGCTACTCTTGCAGACAATCTGCACAGCTCAGAAAACTTCATATCATTGACAAGACACTGTGAGCTACTCTGGCAGACAGTCTGCACTGCTCAGAAAACTTCATATCTCCTGCACAATTACCCCAGTTCCTTTCTGCAGTGTCAGCACCAAGAATGATGGGGGGGGGGGAAGAGAGAGAGTACCCAACAGAAATGATTTGATAGGCAATGAGAAAGAAGGGAATACCAGAGAAAGTAATGGACATATATGATGGCAGCCAGATAAAGGTTAGAACACTCTGAAGAATCCCACTACTCCGACATAGTTGGACTTCACCAAGGATTGGTGCTAAGCCCTTACCTGTTCATTTTGGTGTTAAGTGAGGAGGTGGTAGAAGAGCGGAAGAATGACAGGTTCTTCCGCTCTTCTACCGCCATGATATATGCAGATGATGTAGCCTTGATAGATAGAAATAGAGAGGAATTAAGATAAAGTGTAAAGAAATGGAAGAAGAGCTTGGGGAAAAAAAGGGGGGGCTTTAAGCTAAACATAGCTAAGACAATTACATGGAGTATTTCAGAAATGGAGTGGAGCAGGACTTCATCTTTTCAACCTTCAACCCATACACAGTACTAAGTATTACGGTTCTAATACCTCTCATGCATAGAGTTTTCATAATAAAAAAAAAAAAAAAAAAAAAAAAAAAAGAACCAGATGAACTGTAGGATTAAAAATGAACCAATCCAGGCAAGAGGAGAAAAAATCAACTGTAAAAGAGTTGAAATAGAGTGGAAAGGATCAGTGATAGAAGAGTAGAAGAATAAAGAAAGACACTAAGATAGCAGCAGGGTAGGCAAAGTATCAGGAATGTTATGTGATAAGATACCAATGAAATTGAAAAGAAAAGTGTATAAAAAAAAATTTACCAGGATGGGCGGTAATGAATAGGATGAATTTCCTAGTCATTCCAGTTTTACTGGAATGAATTTCCAGTAAAACTGGAAAGTGTTGAGGCATCATGTACACAAAAGCAAAAGCATACAAAAGAAATGAGAATGCCTAGATGGATGTGTTGGGTGATCAGAAAGGATAGTGTGAGGGGAAGCTTAGAAATTGTGCCTATCCACAAAAATATCAACTGAAAACAGATTAAGGTGGTATGGACACATAAGAGGATAGACAAAAACTACATTACAAACCAGATTGTAGAAATGGAAATTAGTGGGAAGAGAAAGACAATAGAAGAAAAGGATAAATGTAGTGAAAGACAAAGAGGTTTTTTTTTTTTTGGTTTTTTTTAAGGAGCATTAGCAACTAAGAGGCCATATTGCTCTGGGAATATATGTGGTGGTCATTCCCTGACCTTTCCGCATCCTCCGTATTTGGTGGCGACGGGCTCGAACCCCGGTCTAATCAAGAAGCATGTGCTATGCACTGCTGCTCCTTCCCACCTGACTACCCTCCCACCAAACACAAAGAGGTAGGAGATAGAAAAAACAAAGAATAAAGATAAAAACAGCTGATGCAACACCATATGGAATAAAAGCTAAGAAGAAGAAGAATCTTAATTTCATGACCATTACACAAATGCTTACAGTTTGTTTTCATGATACAACTTGCAATAACACTGACTGAAATCCTTTTGTGTTTGAGACAGCCATTTGCATCTTAATAAGAATGCAAGTTATATTGTAGCATCCATAAAATTATGGAAACCAATAAAATTACTAATACAGTAAGTTTTTTACGATAATTCTACAATTCACAACATTTAATACTACAGATCTGGAAAAAAAAAAATGGCAATTTTCATTGTTTGTTTCTAGATTAAGCATGTATAGGACAGAAGATTTCATGGTCAAACTATAAAATTAATAATATATCCATCTCCAGCACTGAATGGGAAAAAAAGAAAAAAAAAAAAGTGGAGAAGATCAATGCAGTTATGCAGTAGACTAAAAAAATAAAAGATCAAATATAGTCATTCAGTGTTAATAATCTCTCCATTGCATTTATGCTAAACAGTATATTGTTCATTTATTATACTCCCCACCCCCAAGGGTAATGTATATATTACAGAGTATGTTGAAATTTTCTAAAATAATGAGTAGACAAATAGAAATCAGAAATGTCGGCAAAGGAATTTACAAGGCTTGACATAGCTTCACTGATATCTGCTATTTGAATTGTCCCCGGCCCCTTTATCACTTTACATCTCTAGCTTAAATTGTTTTATTCGATATGATGAGAATCGAAGATCTTTTCAAATCTGGAAAATGGTGCAGTATTGAAATTTTACACAAATTACTTTGTATCAAAAGCGTTACAAACTTAATTTATG
Source organism: Mastigoproctus giganteus (assembly GCF_048544385.1). Lineage (NCBI taxonomy): Eukaryota > Metazoa > Arthropoda > Arachnida > Uropygi > Thelyphonidae > Mastigoproctus > Mastigoproctus giganteus. The sequence goes on from NC_143585.1 coordinate 156,861,042, forward strand.
ATGATTAAAGTCTGAGAAGGGGAAAAAAAATATGTTACAAATATAATATCCAAAGGTCGCAGGTTCGAATCCTGCCTTGGGTTTGGATCAGAGTAGTGCAAAAACTTTGGGAGATGCATTATCGTCACAGAAGCTGATGCACCAACAACTAACAAAAAAAAAAAAAAAAAAAATCATATTATTTCTTGATTCAGGAATATCAACATGAGAATAAAAAACTCAAATGCTTTTAACTCATATAAAATTCATTGTAGTTATATACAGAGTTTCCTGGAGGTTTTTTTTCAGATAGTGCATACGAAATATGACATGAAAATAATTGCACCGAGAGCAAGAACAGGAGGGTGAGCTTCCCCAGGTCCAAATTCCATGTGCAGGGGGAGGATTTTGTATATATTTAAAAGTTATAATAAAAGGGAGGACCCAGTGAGGTTGTCTGCCGACCCTGGACTATTGTGGCAAACAAATACACTTGAAATGTTAATCGTGCATCTAACCATTTGCTTGTGATACTGTTAGGGGAGGAAGTTTGATATGAAAAGCTACAAATAACTGAAAAGTAGTCAAAAATGTTGTTACATGACTAACAATATCAATCAAAAATAAGGCCCCCCCCCCAAAGTTAATGAATAAAACAGTCAAATTTCGCTTATTTATGAAACGACATTTAAAGAAATCATCTGACAGCTAATTTATAACAGGCATAAAAAACCGTAATTGGCATTACCAGCATACACTCTGTTTATCTATTTTATTTACATCCATTCAAAGTCCATTCAATCAGCACAGTAGTATAAAATGAATATACACCTATTTATTACTTCGTATGGAGATGGAATGATAAATAACAGCCTAGACCCTTTACTTAGTTTTTCTCCTTTTGTCAAATTATATTTGTACTCATCGTTCTGACCATCAATACTAAACCTGTGTATTAAACCCATTTTAACGGTTTGTTTGTAGAGTACTAATTTCAAAATGAATCATAATACAAAATTATGATGAATTTACGGGCTGCTTGCACTGAAGTTTAAAAATTATATACACTTGGTCGTCGACTTACGATCTATGCAACTTACGACCGGCCGCACTCACGACCACAAAAAAAAAAAATAATGAATAAATTAATAATATATCAGGAAGTCACTACTGAGGACACCCATAACCCAGGTGAGGAGGCACATTGATGATGGGAGGCCTGAGGACACCACCAGGCACATACACTCAGTTGCTTTCAAGCATCTGTTGCATGTGGTGTATTAATTAAAATTTTACTGAAATACCCATAAAATGTTTAGTAAAAGGAAAATGCCTTCATCTACATATACGGCAGCTAAGAAGTCAAGGAAAACTATTAATTTAGAGTGTAAAATGAAAATTATCAAGCAGTATGAAGGTGGAAAGAAAGTGAATATGATAGCACGTGACTTGAAGTTATCACATTCCACGGTATCGATGATACTTAAGGACAATGAAAGAGTTTGGGAAGCTGTGAAAGTTCTGCACCTATTAAGTCTACAATTTTAACCAAACAACAACGGGGACCCATCCATGAAATGGAGAAATTGTTGTTTATGTGGATGGAAGATTTAATACAAAAAAATACACCCATGAGCCTTCACACAGTGCAAGTGAAGGGTAGAAGTTTGTTTCAGAGTTTAAAATCACGTGCCTGAGATGATTTTGCAGAAGATTTTCAGGCTAGTACTGGGTGGTTTAAGCGTTTTAAAAAAAGATTTGCTTTGCATAATGTACATGTCACAGGAGAAACAGGAAGTGCAGATGAAGAGCTAAAAAATTCATTGATAGTTTTGACTCTTTAATCAAAGAAGAAGGTTATCTACCGGAACAAATATTCAACATAGATGACACCGGCTTGCAATGGAAATGCATGCCCAATCATACATACATACACCAAGAAGCAAAAAGGATGTCAGGATTCAAAGCTTTTAAGGATCGGTTAACTTTGTTCCTTGGTGGGAATGCCACGGGTTTTAAGATGAAGCCTTTTCTCATTTATCATTCAGAAAACCCTTGTGCATTTAAGCACATTAACAAGCACACACACTGCCCATTTACAACCGTTCAAACCCTAAAGCTTGGATGACTCAAGCACTATTCGAAGACTGGTTCATGAACTGCTTCATTCCCCAGGTTCGTGAATGTTGTGCGGAGAGAGAGGTATCCCTTTCAAAATTTTATCGGTTATGGACAATTCCCCTGGCCACCTGGACGACCTTCATCATGATGTTAGAGTGGTTTTTATGCCACCTAACACAACGACTCTTATTCAACCCATGGATCAGGGTGCTATTTCAGCATTCAAGGTTCACTATCTCAGAACAACATTCACACAAGCCATTGAAGCGATAGATTCTGATGCTGATTTATCTTTGAGACTTTTGGAAGCAGTACAACATTCTTCAGTGTATCGAGAATATTTCGACCACATGGGAATGTGTAACAAAGAATTGTATGTCGGGAATTTGGAAAAGGTGTCTAAAATGTTATGCGAATACTACATTTGAAGGATCTGAAAATAAAGGATTACATCAACACTGAGTTATTATTATTATTATTAGCCATATGGTGCAAGGAAGCCTGACTTACGTGCATCAACCAAAAAAAATTTCCAAGTTACCTTCTTGTATGCTTTTCAATGATAAAAATTGTGAACAGAATTTTCATCTGTGTTATCATCATCTGAATTGATTTGGTTTAGCTCTTTCCACTAAATCTGGTGGATTAATGGAAAGCTAAACCTTTTGGTGGAAAAATGCCATTTCCACCAAATCCACTTTGCCAGAATCTTTCTCTACCAGTAATTCTTGAACATCTTCAGTAGTCATATCATCAAACCTTCTCCTCCTACAAACTAAGCAAGTTCTATATCACACTGATTCCGTTTTCTTTCTGTTTTCAGGTTTGAGCATATTTCCTGAATGAATTGACTCAGAGTATACATTTTGCCAACATGCATTTAATGTTGAAGGTTTTACTTCTTTGAGTGATAAAGCTTTGATTCCAATACAGCCTACAATTGAAAAATGCTTTTTGAGTGGTGTTTTTTTTTTTTTTTTTAAACTTTCCTTAATCATAATTCAGGGCTGGTATTTAATTCACGCCAAAGAAATTATTCCAATATGGTTCTAAAGAACAAAGTTTAGTAATACATACTCAGGAAAAAATTTATAAACAATCAAATAAAAATGAAAATAACTTTAAAAGTCACAAACTGCGTGCTTCGAAGTCACAATTTTTTATGACCTCAAACAAGCACAAATTCAATTGCACAATGTAACATGGGATTTCCAAACAAAATAAAATATGGGGATTTCCCAATATATTTTTTTATTTTTTTTTTTTTTTGCATAGCCGCTAGCAAGTCAACAGTGGGGATTCACAAAATAGGATGGAAATGTTGAAAAATTACATCCAGCATATAACAGAGTTTCCCCTGCAAAACTCAAAAATATCATGTTATGCAAGGTTTGCTGCAATTCTCTAACCGTCTTAGAGCGAAGCAGTGTTATATAAGTACCATGTTGTGTGATGATTGCCGCAATTTATCAATCATGTTAGAGCGAAACCATGTTGTAGAAGTACCATGTTATACAGGGGTTGCCTGTACTATGGTTCCAAGTGAGATAATTTTAGTAGGAGATTCAATTGTTTGGAAAACTGAGTAGGCATTCAGTGATCAAAACAGTTAAAAGAGAACTGAGTATGTCTACCAAGTGCTAAAATTGTTGATATTACTAACCATCTATCCGTTCTATAAGGGAAGGGCATTATGCAACTGGGAAACTAATAGCCTAAGAAACATAATGAACTGACAACTTAGTAAACAAATATAACATCATGTTGGAAAACTGCTATGAGATAGGTCAATATGTTACTATGTCTGTAGTTCTTTCCATATATGATAAGAATTTGTAAGGATGGAATTCACCTGCTGATGACAGAAGAGGCCTTAAGGGTTCAGGGAAATTAACTGGAGGCAAAGCAAATAGCAAAGTCTATGGTAAGACTCAGGTCATACTTTTTGAGAGAGTTTGCATGATATCATACAATTTCACACACACACACACACACACACACGAGGAGGGGGGAAGTGAGAGAAGGAATTAAACAACTATTTCACACAATTATATTCCACAGAGAAAGATTAGACAAATAACCATAAGGGATGTGTCGAGATAATAAAAAGTAGGAAAAAAACGTGAAACTTAACTGGTCTATATTATTTATTTTATTCATTTATTTTTTATTTTTTGGTAGTTGTTGGCGCATTAGCTTCTGTGGCCATAATGCACCTCCCAAGATTTTTGCAGTACTTTGATCCAAGCCCAAGGGGCGGGATTCAAACCCGCGACCTTTGGGTTGCCAGGCAGGCACTTCACCCACCTGGCTAGCCCAGTTGGCTTATCTATATTGTAATGCTAAGGGTTTTGTAAATAAAATGAGTGAGCTTTACCATCCAGTCACATCAATCGAAGCTGATATTGCAAAAATAACTGAAACACGGTGCCATCCTGAATGAAATGTGGGGGGTAGTAAATTTAATTACAATTACTACAGGAGAGATGGGAAGGGGTGAAGGAGATTTATGCCAATTACCAGAAGTTACTTAAAAGCAATGAGGGACCTAATGAATCTGATGCTTAAAAGCTACATATTCAATTGACACTTAAAAGCAACAAGAATCCTGAACCCAATAAAGTTAATATTGAGAACAAACTTTAACCTGATCAAGTCCAAGCAGATGTCGAGTCCATGTATGAAATGACTAGTGTTAAAAGAATAATAATAGCAGGGAGCATTACAGGATAAGAAATAATGAAGAATTTTGCAAAAATCTTTTTAGGCAACTTGAACATTGCATCATCATCATCAGGCATCATCTAATTTCCCCTCTCACAGTCTGGAAACTATGGCTATGCAGTACATAGAACAGAAGTAGCTTCTTAAATCAACTAAATTATTGCTATTTATTCTAACATATTCAGAAAGCACAAGGGGCTCAAACCTTGTCCCCGGAAGTGGATTCACCATGAAGCTAATGATGCTTAAGCTTCAGAGCCCCTCACTTGCACATGCCCCTTTACAGCTCTGGGATAGCAATGTGTTCCATGGAATCGCAAGGAACCTTAGCAATAGCAGTGTGTTCACATGGCCATATGTTTTTGTACAATTTGCAAAAGTAAGAGATTTTAACTACAATCGATTAAGACCGCTGTCTCTTTCCACTCCAATTTCCCCTCCATCACACTTCCCCTCGTTCGGGTGGCATTGGAGTAGCAGCAGGCATTTTTGTGATCTGATTAAAGAGAAGATGAATTGAGAATGCATTTAATTTGGGTTTAGTAGGATATATTTAAGTGATTTGCAGTTGCTTTCCATAAGTTATTGCTTGCCATCTCAGTGTAGAAATGGCTTATAGGAATACTCCTGTCACCCACTGTGCAGACTCACCGGCATTGAGACATGAAGGTGCAGGGCCAGAGGTGATATCGCGATATGAACATATCCTATTGTGCTTATAACCAAGCGCCATAAGACGTGTTCATATCATAGGAAATATTTTCTTAGTAAAGCAATTTTTCTTAGTTTTCTAAGTAAAAATGTGGAAAATTCTTTGAATATTCAGTTCTCATCAATGCCTAGTAAAACAGAAGTTCTCTCCTGTCAGGAATATACTGGATAATGCAATGTATACAATTATAAATGCAGCATACTTTTTTTTTTTTTTTTTTTTTAACTCTTTTTGATAGGAATCACACAAAACAGAATTTATCAGAATTCCTGTGTTTTTAGGGCTCAATCCATCTAAGAATTTTCCCTAAGATTCCAATAACTTCCAAATAGTATGGTAGCCTTTTGTGTGGGACCAGGCTTTACTAAAATCTAGTAAACAATATCAAAATTATTTTCTGTATCCAACTCATGAGTGACTCGTGTCAAAATAACTAACCAGGTTAATTAACCTGGATTTTCCCATTACAAAATTATGCTATGTTACTTTAGAATTAACAGTTGAACTCTAAATAATCATGCATCGCACTCTTGATTTCTTCCTCCATGACTTTCTCTACCAGTGAAGTTTATTATTATATTTATTATTAACTGTATGGTGCAAGGAAGCCTTAGGCTCATGCTGCACTAGCCACAAAAAAAAAAAAATTCCTGAGCCACCCTGAGAACGAGAGAGAGAGAGAGAGAGAGAGAGAGAGAGAGAGAGAGAAGGGAATCACCGAGAAAGAGAAGAATGATGATATCCAGCTCAGGACCCTGGGTCTCACCAGATGTGTGCCCCCGGTGGTGTGAGACTGATGGATCAGCAGTTAGCCACTTCATTCATAGAACTACCTTTATGTATTGGCAATACATTGGAATCTCCAGAATTCATAATTAACCTTAACTGTTCAATGAATTACGGCCACTCCTCGATTAACGTAAGGGTTCCATTCCACTGAACTCTATGTAAGTCAGAATTTTCCTCCATGCTTGTGCGGCACTCGCAACTGTGCTTGCTGAATTGATTGAATCAAAAAGTTAATGTTTGATGAACATGTGAATAGAATTATTTATTGTATTTATTAAATTTTTTTTTATCTCATGCGCAGGAAAAATTGCAAAAGCGTGCAATTTAAAAAATTTCAAAATTATAAAATTACAAAAAAAGAGAGGAGATAGGCATAATGTCAATAAGCTTTAGCTCTCGAGCATCAATGCCAGAATTGATATCTTCAGCCGATAAGTACGCCGCTGCGGAGGTTCAGGGGGCTGTGGAGATTTAGAAAGGGATGGCCGCTCAACCTTACGAAAGAACATATCGATGGTTAACTGGACGGTGGCTTTCTTCTTTTCATCATAGATTTCTTTGTAGCAAGCAAGAATATCATTCACCCCTCTGCTAAGAATTGTTTGCTGTCAGGATCCAAAGCCATTGCCGATGCAATTTCACAAAATGCCATTGCCATCTCTCTGGTAATGAAGCATCTCAGCTCCTCATTTGGTTCATCTTGAGTTTCGTCAGCATTTTTTTCCTTTCACTTCCTCTGCCTGCAAATCAATAAGTTCTTTGTTAAATAATCCCTTCTTTTCTTCCTCTATTCACCCCTCCACGTCTTTGGCAACAATCTCCAACTGAAGTAGCTCTGCAACCTTTACAATCTCATCTGTAACCTCTTCATATGATTTGTCTTTTTCAAACCCTTTTATGTGCCGTGGGCATATTTTCTTCAATATGCCATTTAAACAACTTTTAGTAATTTCTGTCCAGGCATTATTAATGTTTAAGATAGAATGGTAAATATTGTAAGATTTCCAAAAGTCTCTTAACGTAAAATTTTTCTCACTGTCTACTGCAGACAATGCTTGAGCAAATGTTGTGCACAAATAGTATGCTTTTAAATTCGAAATCACACTCTGATCCATAGGTTGGATGAGTGAAGTCATGTTCGGCGGTAGAAATATGACTCTCACGGTTGAATTGAAATCATCTAGATATGTAAGATGTCCAGTAGTATTATCTAATAGAAGCAAAATCTTGAAAGGAATGTCATTGTCTTTACAATATTTTTCAACCTCGGGAATGAAACAGCATTTAAACCAATCCTCAAAAAGAGATACTGTTATCCATGCTCTCTGGTTCGATCAGAAATGCACAAGTAAGGTGGCTTTATTGCCATTAAATGCACAAGGATTTCCAGAATTGTACACAAGCAGTGGTAAACTGCTAGCTTGGGGGGAGACAAAGACGAATAGATTAACAGTAGCCACTGGCAGAGGTGAAAGAGATTCTTGCACTGCTTCTACTGGAATGAGCAAAAGTCTGAAAAACAAGATGCAGGATATTTCAGAGACTGCTGGAAGTCATTGTGGTACAAGTAAACATATGGGTTGTGTTAGGGTAGCTAAAAATAGAAATAGGTGCATGTATACTTGCGTGTACACCAATGCTAGGAGTTCAGTAAATAAATTTGATGAAGTTGAGGTATTGCTCAAAACATCAAAGGCAGATATTGTTGGGATTTCAGAGACATGGTGACACACAGATATAAGGAATGCAGAACTGGAATTTGGGGAGTACAAGGTCTACACAAAGGATCGACAGGATAAGAAGGGAGGAGGGGTTAGGCTTATTAGTTAAGAAATACATTAAAATCCAAGGAAGTGAAGCCAGTGGACAGTGCAGTGTTGAGTCAGTTTGGTGTGACATAAGCATTGGGAGATCAAAATTGAGAGTAGGAGTGTGCTATAGGCCTAATGACTCTGATGAGTATAATAAGAAACTGTACAGGGAAATAGAGTGGGCCAGTACATCAGGAGAGTCTTATAATGGGGGATTTTAATTTCCCAGATATTGATGTGGAATTTGGTGGGTTTGGTTGTTCACACACTAGCAAGGCTTTTCTGGATTTATTGGATGATTGTTTTCTACATCAGCATGTTCAGGATGCAACTAGAGGGAGGAATACTCTTGATTTGATTATCAGCAGTGATTCTTCATGCATTAAGAATCTGCAGATAAATGAACCACTAGGTGGCAGTGATCACAGTGTGCTGAAGTAGGATTTACTCAAAGAGGTAACTACCATTAGGGGTAAAGGGAAGGGTTATTGCTTTCGTAAAGGCGACTACGGTGGACTGAGACAGTATTTAAATTCCATACAGTGGACCAACTGTGATGTTACCAACAGCAAATTCAAAATGGGAAGCATTCAAAGAACTTATCTTGGAAGCTACTAGGCTCTACATACCAACAAAGAAATATTGTTCAAGGTTTAAGCCTAAATGGATGTCAGATGAACTGATGAGGCATATAGCAGAGAAGAAACATGCATGGGATAAATACAAATTAACACATTACACAGAAGCCTATGATAGATACAAGTTGATCTGTAACAAAGTTACAAAGGAGGTTAAGCAGGCGAAGGCAGATTACGAGAAATCTTGGCAAGGTATGCAAAGAAAAACAGCAAAGAGTTCTTTACTTATGTAAACTCTAGAAGGAAGGGGATGAATCAGATTGGTCCACTTGATATCGATGGGTCAACTGTTGATCAGGTAGCTAACAAAATAAATGAATATTTTGCATCAACATTCACACATGAGGAGTTATTTAGCGAGGGGAAAGCCAGAGGTGTATTCAACTCTACCAGTAAGCTAGAGAATCTTGTAATAACTGAGAGTAAAGAGGAGGAGAAATTGTTGAAGATAAACACAAGAAAGGCACCTGGGGGGGGGGGTGGATGGGATCTATCCAGTTATATTAAAGGAGGCAGCAGAGGAAGTAAGCAAACCCTGAGCCATAATTATGAGAGCTTCCTTGGACTCAGGGGAGGTACCCATAGACTGGAGATGTGCAAATGTGACCCCAATTCACAAAGGAGGATCAAAGGCTGACACAAGTAATTATAGACCTGTGAGTTTAACTTCTGTTCCAGGAAAATTAATGGAGGCACTAGTTAAAGAAGCACTGCAGGATCATTTAGACAAGACTTCAGTTATAGCTCGGACACAGCATGGGTTTGTTAAGGGGAAGTCTTGCCTGACCAATTTCATTGGATACTATGATGTAGTCCCAAAGGAACTGGATGCAGGGAATAACTTTGATATTATATACTTGGATCTTAGAAAGGCTTTTGATACTGTTGCACATGGAAAACTGCTGCACAAATTGGAGCAGTGTGACATTGGAGGCAAATTGCTGCTGTGGATAAAGGGGTGGCTGTGGGGGAGAAGACAGAGAGTGGTAATCAATGGACACTGCTCGTCGTGGACTAATGTTATTAGTGGAGTCCTTCAGGGCTCAGTGTTGGGTCCATTGTTGTTTTCTGTATTTATAAATGATATTGATGATGGTATATCAAGCTTAATGTCGAAGTTTGCAGACGATACAAAGGTAGGCAGGGTTGTCAAGGACACTACTGACACTATGCTGCTGCAACAGGATCTGGATAGGTTGAGCAGATGGGCTGAGAGGTAGCAAATGAAGTTTAACATTAACAAATGTAAAGTACTACACATGGGAAACAGCAACCCCAGAGCAACGTATCAACTCTGTGGTACTACACTGACAGTGGTAGAGAATGAAAGGGACCTGGGGGTGGTTGTGCAGGCAGATATGAAGTTCTCTGACAGTGCAGACGGGCTGCAAGAGTAGCTCATGGTGTATTGTGAATGATATATAGGAATTTTTCTATCAGGGATACGTAGGTGATTATTCCCTTGTATAAGGCAATGGTCAGGCCACACCTAGAGTACTGTATACAGGTCTGGAGCCTCATTTCAAGAAGGATGTAGAGCTGCTGGAAAGAGTACAGAGAAGGGCAACAAGATTAGTGAATCGAAGGGGTGCTCTTACGAAGAAAGGCTAAAGTTTTGCAAATTACAGTGTCTAGAGACTAGGCACCAGCGAGGTGATCTGATAGAGGTGTATAAGCCTTGAATGGTTTGAGCATGCTCAATGCTGATGGGATTCTTCCTCCTAGCTCAGAAAAATCACCTGAGAGGGCATAAATTCAAATTGTGGAAAGACAGATATAGGATAGACTTGCGGAAATTTGCCTTTAGCCAGCGGGTGGTTGGTTGGTGGAACAGACTTCCATCCCTTGTCGTGGAAGTTGATAGCCTAAATAAGTTTAAGGCTCAGCTGGACAGGTATTTTGAACGAACAGAGGGGTGAAGTGGAAGTGGTTTTTTTTTTTTTTTTTTGGCTGATGCTGCATAAGCTTGTTTTCTTGCATCAAATGTCTCTATTAATGCTAATGCTAATTAATATGTAATTGCCCGCTGCATTAGCCCTATCTTTTGAAGCCTTGAAACCCGGCACTGTCTTTTCCTCTTTGGCAATGTATGTTCGATCTGGCATTTTTTTTCCAATACAGAGCAATGTCAACAATGTTAAAAATTTGTTGTGTTGAATAGCTGCCTTCATCAATAATTTTTTCCAACACATCACAAAATTTCTCTGCAACTGCAGAATCAGCACTGGCAACTTCACTGCATACTTTAAATGTTTTGGAAACCAGTGCAATGCTTAAACCTATTAAACCACCCGTTGCTTGCCATGAATGGTAAGCAATGGGTGAATGCTTGCTTGAATGGCCATTGGACTCAGGGGCACTTGCTTCTGAATCTGATTTTCCATCGATATTATTAATAGCTGTTCCATCTTCGATATAGCACCTGAACGCTGTTTTGTGATTACTGTTGATCTTAAATGCGTTGATCCTTTGACATGTTCTTTTATACATGCACTGTCCTTTGAAATAGTATTCACTGCTGAAGCAGCGGAACCTGATTCCTGTGCAAAAGATTACAAAATTTGTCCTGCTTCTTACTTCTTAATCATTTTCATCTTCATTTCTAAATCAATTTTTAGTTTCCTGACACTGCGAGCACTAGCACTTTCCATTTGTCTCTTTCCCTTCATCATTGTAATACGTTAATAGGAATGAAGAGAAGTTTCTGAAAATTTTTTTTTTATATGATTGGAGATTTCAAGTGAATGGGAACTCATTTCGCCATAATACCATAACATAAAAACTCACACAATTCCAGTTATTGGTATTATCGTAAATGCAATAAAATCGAGTTTACTACCCTTTTATAATATATTGCACTAACAGAAAAGCCCAATAAACCAGAAAGTGCAAATTGTTTTTATTATTTTATGGTAGTGACCTCCAGAAATGTGTTTTAGAAAAATATCACAAAGGAGTTCAAAATTGATTGTTGTTGTTATTTGGTTTTTAGGAGCATTAGCAACTAAGGCCATATTGCTCCGGGGATATGCGGTGGTCATTCACTGACCTTTCCGCATCCTCCGTATTTGGTGGTGATGGGCTCAAACCCCGGTTTAATCAAGAAGCGTGTGCTACGCACTGCTGCTCCTTCCCACCTGGCTACGGAGGCGCACTCAAAATTGATTCTTATAATGGAACATATGATAAGGATGAAAGCATAGTTCAATTTTTATTATAAATATGATCTTTTGGAGAGATAAATAGCTTAGTAATATAGCAAAAGACATGGAACGAATTACATATAAAAAAAAAATTTTAAAAAAACAATATACTATTTGGTTCACATTGCAATATTTTCACAATACCTCCATTTATCCCTAAAGATGGAAAATGCGTTTCTACATTTTTCACTGCCTGGAAAAAACAAATGTAAAGTCGAATATGCATAAGATGGGGAGTTCCTATATTAACATTGATTATGAGGCAGCCTCCCTCAAAATTAATGGATATGTCCCATCAAATGCAGGTGCCTTACTTGCATTTAAGCTCAAAAGTTTTTCAAATAAATAATACTCTTTCTAATAAATAAATTCTATTTTTGAATTAATAAATAATATGCAAATAATTAGGGCATCTGAGATGAGTAGTGGTTGAGGCAAATGAGAACTGAAATTCTGTCAGAAAAATTAAATGGGGCTTGGCAAAGAGGTGGAAATGGACATCACATATTGTAACTGACACAGTATTTTTGTGAAATTAATAAGTTTTCAATAACTTTGAATCTTTTTGCAGATAAGTTTATATATTAGATTGGCTATTAGTGACGCATTCAGAAGAAAAAGTAAAAGAAGAGGACGAGGAGACATGTCACATGAATTAATGAAAATTTTCTATAAGTCTTACACATAGCAAGAACATACCCAGCTCCTTGAAATGCCTGGACAATGCATTCTGACCACCAATCAACAGTGAAATTATACATTAGATAATCCAGCTGACTCCTACAGAGTTACCAACAGGTTTGGTAACTCTGTTTGATAACAGCTGGTCTGGAAAAACCATTTCAGTGCTGCTGCACCATTGACAAAATGCCTATAACCTCAAAAGACCTTACTCATCCTTCATTACAGAAGAGACTGGGGTTGAAATGGAGAAACCTCAAGAAACACGGGTTTCTCATCTTCAAACATCCAATAAGCAAAATGATGGTATATGAGAGTCATATACCACCTAGTATTGCCTGATGACACAGAGCAGATCCTTTGTTTGATGTGGACGCCACACCTAAACTCCTGGTGATTTTTGTTCACCTTCCAGTGGTCTGCTCACATTAGAAACCTTGCACGTGACAGCATACTAAGGGTAGGGTGACAGGGTGAATGCTATCATGATATCATATTCTGCTATCATGAAAGTGAAAGCAGTGGATCTGGTTATCCCAGAAAAACTGGAGACTTCAAAATTTGGTTCACTTGACTCACAAGTAGGAACTGAACATCAACTAAATTAGGATTTTATCCCTTGATGGTATCTTCACCTTGTCATGGTGATGGGGCTTGCGTTCTCTGACAGCCTCAAGGGCCATGTCAGCAGTAGGGTCACCCAAGACGGATGGGTCTTTCTGAGGTAGGAGCCAGACTAAGAGTTACCTAGGAGAAGGAAACTCCAATTCAAACCAGGGTGGGTTTGAATTGGAGTTTCCAGGGCATGTGTTAACTCTTTAGCCCAGTAAGGCAACATACCTAGGAGATGCTCTAAATAACACTTATGGACAAGGGCAGCAGCTGTTAAAGTACAGGCAATGAGTGGCAACCAGTCACTGTCCTGATCACTTAATGATATATTATGTCATTACAGCACTGTGATGCAGAAAGCCAACAAGGAAACTACTGCATTACTATATTCCTAGAACAATCCACCATGGCAAGAAAACTACAACAACAACTGGCTCTGAGTACAAATTGGAACATGGACCGTCACAACGCTGTTTACTGCAGGAAAACTTAAAAATGCAATCCAGGAGATGAAAAGACTTAATTTACAGGTGACGGGGCTATGTGAAACTAGATAGCCTAGTGTTTCCAGCAGCTCTGCATCTTTCCTAAAATGAGAACTCCAGACTTGTATACAATTCTCAAGGTGTGGCCTGACCACTGTCTTATACAAGAGGACAATCACCTCCTTATCCCTGCTAGCAAAATTTCTCTATATATCATTGAAAGGCACCATGAGCGACTCTTGCGGCCTTTTTGCACTGCTTAGAAAACTTCATATCTGACTGCACAAATACCCCCAGGTCCTTTTTATTCTTCGCTACCTGAGTGTACCAAAGAATAAAAACCTCTGGTTACTCTGGGGTTACTGCGACCCACGTGCAGTACTTTACATTTGTAGACATTAAACTTCAGTCCATCTGCTCAACTTTTCCAGATCCTGTTGCAGTAGTGTACTATCGTTACTGTCATTAACAACCCTGCCAACCTTCATATTGTCTGCAAACATAGATATTAACCCTGATACACTATCATCATCATTGATAAATACCAAAAACAACAATGGGTCCACAACCAAACCCTCCACTATTAACATTAGTCCATGAGGAGCAGTGTCCATTGTTGACTCTGTCTTCTCTCACTCAACCATTCTTTTATCCATTGTAGCTACTTGATCTTAATGTCATCTGCTCCAATTTGTACAGTAGTCTTCCATGTGCCACAGTATCGAAAGCTTTCCTAAAATCCAAGTATATGATATCAAAATTATTCTTTGCATCCAATTCCTTTGTGACCACATACACTGGAGTGCAAAATTTAAGGACCAGTCAGGTTTTCACCTGTAGCTTCTTAAAGGAGTGGCCTGGATATGGTAAAAGCATACCAAAGGAACCTCGTGAGATACAGAAATGATAAAGGAAACAAAAATGAAAACAAAACAGTGTTGCCATTTTTGAATGAAGGGACTTCATTCAAAAATGGAAACATAGCACTGGCTGTCATGATACAGATGCATCACTGCCAAAGATGGAACAAAGGAAACAGGTGGTCCTCAGTAGGAGATATGGACACCCCTAATGTTAATTCAGGCTTTGCACCGCCTGCCATACTTAGAACAATGTTGTTTATAAGTTCTTGCAGTAACATCATCCATTGCCCTGTCAGTGCCATCTTCAGTTGGTAAACATTTTCTGGTGCGTGAGGATGTGCAGCTAGGCGTCTCCCCAGAGCATCCCATATGTGTTCGATGGGATTTAGATCAGGTGGACAAGTTAGGCCAATCCATATGAACAATGTCCTCACTTTCAAAAAGCATATCAACAACTGCAGTGAGATGCGGTGTGGTATTATAATCCATAAACATAAACTCAGGGCCAATGGCACCTCACATGAGGTGCCATTGGCCCTGAGTTTCACCAAACACACATGAGGAAGGATTACCTCAGTACAGTAGTGTGCACTGGTTACAGTACTGCCTTCCAGTATTTGGAGTTGTGTAAGTCCATCCAAGATAACACCTCCCCAGATGAGAATACCTCGACCGCCATATTGATCCCTTTCAGTGATGTTTGCGAGGTGATACTGTGTGCCAACCTTTTGCTGGATTAGCTGACATCCAAAATCACTGCTGAGACTGAATCTACTCTCATCAATAGAGGTTACCTTAAGTAAAGATTTTGTGGCTGTAACCTTTAGAAATAATGTTTGTCCTTAAGTTTTGCACACCAGTGTAGTATCCAATTAAATTTGTCAGATAAGACTTCCTTCCCCTTAACAAACTTGTGCTGTCTCTGAACTAAAATGTCTTGTCTAGATGATGCTGCATCACTTCCTTAACAAGCGACTTCATTTTCCCTGGAATAGAAGTTAGACTAACAGATCTGCCACCATTTGATTCCCTTTGTGAATTGGGGACACATTCGCACATCTCCAGTCTATGGGAACATTCCCTAAGTCCAAGGATGCTTTCATAATTATGGCTAAGGGTTTGCTTACTTCCTTTGCTGCCTCCTTTAACCACTTCCCAGAACATTTTTTCAAAAAAATGTGCCATATCGGAGCGACTTTTTTTATTTTACAGATTAAAAGTATGCATCATGCAAGTACTCGTTGTATAGTTTGTGTTTTTTATTAATTTTTTCGTAGAAAATACATGGGAGTAATTAACCCATTTGTGCTATCCCTAATTATCTTGTGTATGACAGAAAGTGTGCAAATTATACAGATTTTTTTTTTTAATAAATTAGCGTTTGAGCTAAAAGAAAGGAACAGAAAATCTCTTCATTATTCATTATATAAAATAAATTTAAAAACTCAAGTGGAACGCACAAGTCGTAACCTCCCGCCACAAGCAATAATTGCGAACTAACTACATTCTGACACACGGGCACCCAAAGTTGATAGGCGAGGTAAGCGTCGCTTACGGGCAGCAGTTCAAGAGGGCGCAGAAATGTTTTGAATTATTTTCGTGGGTTCAGTATTCTGCATTTAATACAGCAAATTATATTTTGCTTACTAGCAGCACAGGAACGTGTGCTACTGTTCTTCCATTGCTGTAAAATCTAAGTAAAGCGAAAGCCAGTCGTCTTCTGCCAGATGTAAGAGAAATATCGAGATTTACCTGGCTAATGCAAAATTGACAACCCTGCCAACCATCGTATCATCTGCAAACATAGACATTAACCCTGATACGCTATCATCAATATCATTGATAAATACCAAAAACAACAATGGGCCCACAACCGAACCCTGGGGACTCCACTAATAACATTAGTCCATGAAGAGCAGCGTCCATTGTTGACCACTATGTGTCTTCTCCCACTCAACCATTCTTTTATCCATTGTAGCTACTTGATCTTAATGTCATCTGCTCTAATTTGTACAGTAGTCTTCCATGTGCCACAGTATCAAGATAAATGCCCGAGAAAATGCATTTCAGTCCTAAATTTATAGATATTATTGTTTGCTTCAGGTATTATTTATCCCGATATAATTCGTGTAGTTCCAAATAATTTTTTAAACTGAAAACAAGATCTCAGGATAATCCATGAAGGGGTTAATATAATTGGATAGATCCCAATCACTCCAAGTGCTTTCCTTATGTTTAACTTCAACAATTTCTCCTCTACTTTGCTCTCAGTTATTACAAAATCACTTAGCTCCCTGTTAGAGTTTGATAAACTTCTGGCATTCCCCTCCTTGAATAACTCCTCAAGTTTGAATTTGTGTAGCAGTAATGCAAATTACTCATTCAGTTTATCAGCTACCTGAGTACGATCGTGAATAGTCAAACTATCTATGTTAAGTGGACCAATCAGTGGAGTTTACGTAAGAGAACTCTTTGCTGTTTTTATTTGCATCCTTTGCCAAAGATTTCTCGTAATCTGCCTTCGCCTGCCTAACCTCCTTTGTCACTTCATTACAGATTAGCTTATATCTGCCATAGGCTTCTGTATCGCCTGATAATTTATATGAATCCCATGTATTTTTCTTCTCTGCGACAAGCTACATTAATCCATTTAGGCCTAAACATTGAACAGATTTTCTTTTTTGGTATGAAAAGCTTAGTACCCCCAAGATTAAGTCCCTGCACGCTTCCCATTTTGAAATCACACCAGTGTCGATATTACTAACAGTCACACCAGTGAAATCACACCAGTGATGATATTACTAACAGTCCCACTATGGTGGGACTGTTAGTAATATCATCAGCTGATCGAACTGTATAGAATTTAAAAACTCTGAGACTACTGTAGTCACCTTTACAAAAGGAAAAACCCTTCCCCTTACCTATGATGGTAGTTACATCTTTAAGTAAATCCCACATCAGTACACTGTGATCACTGCCACCTAGTGGTTCCTTAATCTACAGATTCTTAACGCATGAAGAATCATTGCTGATAATCAGATTAAGAGTTGGTTGATCTCTCTCTGGTTGCCTCTCTAACATGTTGCTGTAGAAAACAGCCATCCAATAAATCCACAAAAGTCTTGCTAGTGTGCGTGTGACCAACCTTCAAGTTCCAGTCAATATTTGGAAGGTTAAAATCCCCTATTATAAGACATTCTGATTTAGTGGTCCACTCTATTTCTCTTCACAACTGCTCATTATACTCATCGGATTCATTAGGCCTATGGAGGGATCAATTCGGCTGGTCACATAAGGGAAGTGTGCAGGAGAGGAGAATTACGAGAAAAGGTTGAAAGTGAGATGAATAAAGAGCAGTGGATTACGAAGAAAACTGACTGATCACGAATTTAAGTTTTACTGTAAGGTAAATAGGAAAAAGTGAGTATAGAATACAATTCTGTTTATTTGTTTAGGGCTTTTTCAGATATAGAAAAGGTATATGAGAGTGGAGGAAAGTATGGAATTGGGAAGGCAAAGATAGAGAATGTTAAAAGTTTATACATTTGAACTGAAAACTGTGAAAACAGTGGATGGAAATAAAGTGGTTTGAAATTAATAATGAGGTGAGATGGGAAGTGCAATATCACCCACCTCCATTCATGTGTAATGGATGATACCATGAAGACTGTGGAAAAAATGACTGAGTTAGAAAAAACATGAAAGTGATGATGTTTGCTGACTTATTGATTTATGGGGATGAAGAAGAGCTACAAGGACCATGTAAAATCTGGGTTGAGGAAGCAAAGAGATATAATTTAAACTTTAATGATGAAAGGAGTAATGCAATGACATTAACAAGGAAGGAAGATGAATAATAGCTTAATATCTCTATTTAGAGAAAGAAGATGGAAGTTGTGGACAGTTTGTAGTCCTTCGGGTTGTCGCAGACATTCTCTCATATATGCCAGACATGCTGTACTTGCAACCTGGAAGTCTAAAATGGTGATGGAACTGATATTCCAGTCAAGTGTACCCCATTTCGGCAAAATCCGTATGGTCTGTGACAGCTAAATCCTCTGCATGCACCTTCACTATGGTGGGACTGATAGTAATCCTCGGTATAACCTCCACGCACAAGCACAAGGTGGGTGACCCCCCAGGTGCAAACCAACGTAAGCAGGAGTCGAGGTGTGGTACCCACACAACATGGAGGAATGCTGCCCCTCTGTGTTACCAGGCAATCTAGGTGGTAGATGACTCTCATCAACCATTGCAATACCACCATTTCACTTATTGGAGGCATGAAGTGGTGGAACCCATTTTTAGTCTTCAGAGCTAAGTTTTGGTCAATCATTCCCCATCTTTTCCATAATGCAATATGACTGATGACTTTTGAAGTTATGAAGAACATCGTGGCGAGATGCAATCTTCCTAACAATTCAAGGGTACAGCTCTAAAACAGTGTTCAAAGGCAGGCCGCTACTTAGTACACCAGACCGAACCTACTGATAACTCTTTAGAAGGCTTCTGGATCAGCTAGTGTATAATCTTCCTACCTCTACTCTGCCAGACAGTGACTGGAGGGAGTCCAAGTAGTGTGTATGTGGGAGGCATGGCCAAGGCCACATTATGTCAAGGGTCTGAGTATATTCTTACCCTGTGTACGCCATATCCAAAAATTTCATTACTTCATACAGCACGTACCCACCACTTTTTTTTACTATGGAATAGGCCATGAATTGTCAAACAAACAGAGTAAGCTTATCTGCGAAAAGATCTAAACCTCGCAAACACTTCCTAGTTCAATTTCACAAATATACATGGTGTCAATTCTAATCTCAACAATGTCCATTTCCACTTGAAGTCTGCCAAATCCCATGTATTTTTTCCGACAAAATCTCAGTTATCAGTAGATTCAACTACTGCTTATCTCAGTTGCCCAAATTATTCGCTGTACGATTCCTTTAGCCTCAAAGGTGGCACTTGTGCATATGTCCGTTCCAATATTCTCTGTCAGAGACTTGGTAATTTGGAATCTCCTCTTTTTGATCTTTGCTGGCTTAAAATTACTCTACCTCATTCTGTCAAATTCATCTAATGTCTCTACCCTTTTCCCAACTCGACTAACCACTTGGAGCTCTTCGACTTCCTCTCTTTGAAACTTGATTTTCTCCAGTCCAACTTTACTAAAAGTGAAGTAATTTTCTTTGGTGATTTTAATGTTCATAACTCCAGCTGGCTTCCATTTTCTAGACACACATACTCAGCTGGTAGAGATGCTGAGGCTCTTACGATTACTAATGACCTTGCACAGATTGTTCAATTAACTACAAGAATAATCAATCCTAACTATACAGCCAACAAGCTTGACCTTTTTCTCACAAACAATCCTTCTAAGTATATTGTCGAAGTAAGTGGTCCCTTAGGCACTTCAGATCACAACTTGGTGATTGTCTCTTCTCCAATGGAGCATTTATCTCATGGCTATTCCCAAGCTCATATTGTTTAGTATTACAAGAATGCAAAATAGGATGGCCTGCAAGATTTCTTTTCTTCATTTCCTTGGTCGGATTATTGTTTCAAAACTTCTGATGTCAACATTTGCTCAGATCGTGTCAGTGAAATTATCCTTATATGAATGGAATCCTTTCTCCAACACACAAAGAAGAATGTTGCATATAGAAATTGGCTTGTTTCTAATTCTTCTGTTTCATTTTCTAGCTACACCAAAGTTCGTAAGAATTGTAAAGCAGTTATTAATCAGTCCAAACTAGATTTTGAACAGGCTAAGAGTAGAAAACTTGCTTCTTGCCCTAATGGTAGTCAAGCATTTTGATGTGTTGCCAAAGCTATTGTCCGCAACTTTTCCCCATCTCTGCTCGCACCTCTGTCAAAACCAGATTGTTCTGTTGTCACTTCAGCCAAGAGTAAAGCTGACCTGCTGCATCCAATTTTTTTTCCAACTTGTGTATTAATGATCTTAGTAAAACACATCCCATCATTCCAAACATACACCATTCAATGCCTCTTGTAGTCTTCTGTCAAAAGGATGTCAGAAGGATTTTGACGAATCTTGATGCTAAGAAAGCTCCAGGACCTGATGGTATTTCCCCAATTGTTCTAAAAACCTGTGCTCATGAACTTACTCCTATCCTTTGCCACTTGTTTTCACTTTCCTATTCCAAAAGTGATTTTCTTTCTGCATGGATATTTTCCTCATATCCAGCCAGTTCCTAAAAAGAATGACAAATCCCTCGTATCCAATTATCGTCCCACTGCAATTACTTCTACTCTTTCTAAAGTAATGGAGAAATCAATTAACTGTCAACTCTTAAACTACCTAGAAACCTTCCGTCTGATGAACAATAGCCAGTATGAATTCCGTCAGCGTCGATCCACTGTTGATATTCTGGCTTATGTTCATATTTATGGACAAATAGTAGTAGGGGCATGTGATGCAACAAAGCAAGTTTATGAGCATATGCAGCAAAAAAAAAAAAAAAAAAATTTCACACAGCTATATTATTGAATTCAACATGCTCAACCCATACAATGCCTTATACACCTCAATCAGATCAGAGCAGGTGCCTAGTCTACTCGCTGGCTAAAGACAAACTTCTGCACATCTATCCTACAACCGTCTTTCCTCAATTTGAATTTATGCCCTCAGGCGATTATTCTGAGCAAGTGGAAGAATACCATCAGCTGTGAGCATGCTCAAACCATTCAAGGCAGTACTTTGCATTTGTCAAGGTTGCGACTTCTCAGCAGAAAATTTGGGCAGATAAAAATCTGCCCAAATTTTCTAGATCCTGTTGCAGTAGCACACTGCCATTACTGTCATTAACAACTCTGCCAACCTTTGTATTATCTTCAATCTTCGACACTTATCCTGATATACATTCAATATCATTGATAAATATACAAAACAACAATGGACCCAACACCAAACCCTGTGGGAGTCTACTAATAAAATTAGTCCACGAAGCGCAGTACACAATGATTATTCTCCCCCTCTCTTCTCCCACTCAACTATCCTTTTATCCATTGTAGCAACTTACGCTTAATACCATTCTGCTACAATTTGTAAAGTAGTATTCCATGCACAACAGTGTCAAAAGCTTTCCTGAAATCCAAGTATATGATATAAAAATTATTTTTTGCATCCTGTTCCTTTGTAATCACATCATAATATCCTATCAAATTCAATGGAAATGTTCTGTGAAACACAAGCAGTTGCTCTTGACATCTCTAAGGCTTTTGATTGTGTTGGCATAAAGGTCTTTTAAACAAGCTTCCATCTTATGGTTTTCCAACTGTTTTTTGGAATTGGTTATCCAGTTTTCTCTCTGATCACTTACTGAGGGTGATGGTAGATGGCTCTCTGTCTTCTAAGTCCTCCACTAATGCTGGTTCCCCCAAGGTTCAGTTCTTTCCCCACTCTTTTCCTCTTGTATATTAATGATCTTCTTCAATTGACTATAAATCCTATCCATAGTTTTGCCGAAAATAGCAAGTTGCATTCCACTTTACATTTTGAGAAACATTGCCCTGCTCAATCAGATTCAACTTCTCAAATATCCGCTACCAATTCCTTAAATGACGATCTCCAGGTAATTCTCGAGTGGGGCAAAGTCTAATTTACATCATATTTCCTGAAAATTACAGTTTACATCTAATTATGTTTAGTTCAAGTCTAATGTCAACAATAAATTTCTTCTTTACCGCTTCCTCTTCTAGTTTCTTCTTGTGCACACTAATCATACATAAACCTTTTGGGGCGAGTTTCTGAGGTAGTGGACACCATAACCATGTTTTCACATGTCTCAAGGTGCTGAAACTTCTTTCAATGGTACAAGTCGTAACGGGTAATGTCATACCAATAGTTATTGCCGAATTAACAGAATGGAAATAGTCGCAATGTTCCAAAACTTCTGGTAAATTTTGGGGAATATCAGTTGATGAACCAAAAACAGGAACAAGTGTTTTATTGCTGTAATAGATGAAACACGTGTTCTAGGGTTACCCCGCCAAGACAGACCAACCTGTAATAAAATTTTAAGGAAGACAAACACATTTATGGTGAAATGTGTTCCCCTTCACTAAAATTTTCAATCATACAAAAATCATAAATAAGTTTTCAGAATCTTCTCTTCATTCCTATTTACTTATTACAATTTTGTAATAAGTAAATTTTGCATCTACATTCACATATGAGGAGTTATTCAGGAAGGGGAATGCCAGAGGTGAAATAAACTCTAGCAGTGAGCTAGATGATTTTGTAATAACTGAGAGGAAAGTGGAGGATAAATTGTTGAGGATAAACATAAAAAAGGCACCCGGGGTGGATGGGATCTATCCAGTTATATTAAAGGAAGCAGCAAAGGAAGTAAGCAAACCGTTAGCCATAACTATGAGAGCTTCTTTGAACTCAGGGGAGGTGACCATAGACTGGAGATGTGCAAATGTGACCCCAATTTACAAAGGAACATCAAAGGCTGACACAAGTAATTATAGACCTGTGAGTTTAACTTCTGTTCCAAGAAAATGAATGGAGGCACTGGTTAAAGAAGCACTACAGGATCATCTAGACAAGACTTCAGTTATAGCTTGGACACAGCATGGTTTGTTAAGGGGAAGTCTTGCCTGCCCAATTTGATTGGATACTGTGATGCAGTCACAAAAGAACTGGATGCAGGGAATAACTTTGATATTATATATTTGGATCTTAGAAAGGCTTTTGATACTGTTGCACATGAAAGACTGCTGCACAAATTGGAGCAATGTGGCATTGGAGGCAAACTGCTGCTATGTATAAAGGGATGATTGAGGGGGAGAGACGACAGAGAGTGGTAATCAATGGACACTACTCATCGTGGACTGATGTTATTAGTGGAGTCCCTCAGGGTTCAGTGTTGGGTCAATTATTGTTTTCTGTATTTATAAATGATATTGATGATGGCATATCAAGCTTAATGTCCAAGTTTGCAGATGATACAAAGGTTGGCAGGGTTGTTAAGGACACTACTGACGCTATGCTTCTACAGCAGGATCTGGAAAGGTTGAGCAGATGGGCTGAGAGGTGGCAAATGAAGTTTGACATTGACAAATGTAAAGTACTACATATGGGAAACAGTAACCCCAGAGCAACGTATCAACTCTGTGGTACTACACTGACAGTGGTAGAGAATGAAAAGGACCTGGGGGTAATTGTGCAGGCAGATATGAAGTTCTCTGAGCAGTGCAGATGGGTTGTGAGAGTTGTTGTTGTTGTTTGGTTTTTAGGAGCATTAGCAACTAAGGCCATATTGCTCCAGGATATGTGGTGGTCATTCCTTAACCTTTCCGCATCCTCCGTATTTGGTGGTGACGGGCTCGAACCCCGGTCTAATCAAGAAGCGTGTGCTACGCACTGCTGCTCCTTCCCACCTGGCTACGGAGGCGCCTGTTGTGAGAGTAGCTCATGGTGTCTTGTCAATGATATACAGGAATTTTTCTAGCAGGGATAAGGAGGTGATTATTCCCTTGTATAAGACAATGGTCAGGCCACACCTTCAGTACTGTATACAGGTCTGGAGGCCTCAATTAAAGAAGGATGTGGAGCTGCTGGAACAAGTACAGAGAAGGGCAACAAGGTTAGTGAATGAAACAAAGGGTTGCTCTTACAAAGAAAGGCTTAAGTTTTGCAAATTACAGTGTCTGGAGACTAGGCACCGGCGAGGTGATCTCATAGAGGTATATAAAGCCTTGAATGGTTTGAGCATGCTCAATGCTGACAGGATTCTTCCTCTTGCTCAGAATAATCAACTGAGAGGGCATAAATTCAAATTGAGGAAAGACAGATGTAGGACAGATGTGTGGAAATTTGCCTTTAGCCAGCAGGTAGTTGGTTAGTGGAACAGACTTCCATCCCTTGTTGTGGAAGTTGATAGCCTAAATAAATTTAAGGCTCAGCTGGACAGGTTTTTCGAACGAACAGAGGGGTGAAATGGGAGTAGTTTTTTTTTTTTTTGTTTTTCCCCCTTTGGCTCATGCTGCATAGGCTTGCTTTCTTGCATCATATGCCTCTACTAATGCTAATGCAATGGTGAAGGGAAAGCGACCAATGGAAAGTGCATGTGGTGGCAGCGATAGTAAACCAAACAAAATTGATTTAACAAATAGATATTTATTTAAAGTATACCCAGTATAAAATAAAATAAAATAAAATATTTCCAGTAGCTTTCGGAACTCGTGTCCCTTCATCAACTGACAAATTTGAATACATTACAAGCAAAGTGTGGCACGTTACTCATTCGTCATTGTTGTAGCACGGACGTGTGCTGCCTTGCGCCAGTGATCATCCATCAATAAAACGGTTGTCTCCAGGATTGGATGTATACGCATGCCTTTCTGGCGATTTAATGCCTTAGGGTTGTTCATTATGTTTAGTGACTCTAGCCATAGGCGGTGGCGAAAGTGTCGCGCGTGGTCCACTATCTCAAAGTCGCGCTTGGGGTCAAGATCGTGGTTGGTAGCCCAAAAATGTTCTGCAAGCCGAGCGACTTTGAGATAGTGGACCACGCGCGCCACCGCCTATGGCTAGAGTCACTAAACATAATGAACAACCCTAAGGCATTAAATCGCCAGAAAGGCATGCGTATACATCCAATCCTGGAGACAACCGTTTTATTGATGGATGATCACTGGCGCAAGGCAGCACACGTCCGTGCTACAACAATGACGAATCAGTAACGTGCCACACTTTGCTTGTAATGTATTCAAATTTGTCAGTTGACGAAGGGACACGAGTTCCGAAAGCTACTGGAAATATTTTATTTTATTTTATTTTATACTGGGTATACTTTAAATAAATATCTATTTGTTAAACTATGGACCCCAGTACTCCAGGCCCATTTGTCACTACAAAATTGATTTAAAAATGAAGATGATTAAGAAGCACGAAGTAGAACAAAGTTTGTTGTCTATTGCATGGAATTAGGTCTCGTTGCTTCAACAGTGAATACTATTTTATGAGACAGTATATGTATAAAAGAACATGTTAATGGATCAACGCATTTTAAGATCAACAGAGATCACAAAACAGCATTCAGGTGCTATATGAAAGATGGAAAAAGCTATCAATAATATGGATGGAAAATCAGATTCACAAGTGAGTGGCCTTGAGTCTAATGGCCATACAAGCAAAAGTATTTATGAAGATATTAAGGATAAGTACGGTGAATCCCAAGCAAGTTTGTGACAAGAAATGGGTGATTTAATAGGTTCAAACATCACGCTAGTTTCCAAAACATTAAAGTATGTGGTGAAGTCGCCAAGAGATGATTCTGCAGCTGCAGACAAATTTTGTGATGTGTTGAAAAAAAACCTCGGTAAATCTCCAGAAAATAGTACCCTTACAAAATGGTGTCGAGAAGAGGAGGGGAAAGCAGTGACGTACAGTTCGTAACTCCGCCGAATCACTGCGTTCCCCCCTCTTCTTCTCAACAACTGCACGTGGTCGATGTCATGTGACATAAGAGTATGTCAGAGCTGAAAGACAACCAAATTCACAACAAAATGGCAATTCTTTCTGAGCGGCAACTAACAGAAATGCAATTAATTTGGAGAAGACAAAATGTCACATAACATAACAGGTCAAATTTTTAAAACGAAGAAAAATCAACACAAAAACAACAATTTTTTTTTTTTCAAAACAAGAAACAAAAAGTAATATGACATGCAACCAATGACCAGTTTTGCCTTGAACACCACCCCACGTCGAAAAACATAACCATTTTTCACTAAACACAAATGTAAGTTGATTAAAAACATAACTCCACTTATAATTGTTTTTTTCATGCAATGACTGGTTTTTGTTTGAATTCCTCCTGAAGTCACGTAAAAACCTAACCATTTTTCACTAAACACAAATGAAAGTCAATTAACACGTGCAATGAGCAATAAGATTGCTCTTTGTATACGCATAATATGCCAACAGCATTTTTTTTTTTTTTTTTTGATTTAAAGAACATAACTGACACAATATGAGGTTAATGAGATGTGAAAATAATACAGAAATACAAATAAAACTCACCTCATCAGTCCTGGCCTGTAGGCTGGTATATCTCTTGAACCCCCTACACACCCACTCAAATCCATCCATAACGTCCTTTCGCTCAGCCAATTTCATCGAACATCCACACAATACACTTATACTGAGAAGCAATCAAATTCATACTCATACACAATTCAACCACAGTGTCTATGAGAGCTTGAGGTTTAGGGTAGATGCCCTCGAAGAAATTAATATGAGGGGGACCCGTCAAGCTCTCAACTGCCCGACTCATCACCAGAGCTCACTATTGTGTATCAGGCAACACAGCAGCAATCTCCAAGGCAGAATGCACTGGTCCCACAGGAGTTAGTTATTATTGGTGAATATTGTCAGGGAGAGTGGAGTGGTAATATATTATGTAAAAAAGGATAGATGGAATAGGACCAGGTATGTCTGCCAGGGGCAAAAGCTGATGATGTTTTGAAGCAGATATCATCTTTTAAGGGCATAAAGGGTTATACTGTTGTACACATTGGCACCAATAACATTAAGAGTAGGAGATCTGCAGATTTACTTAACAAGTACAGGTCAATGTTGAAAAAAAGTCGTGAATTAGGGTTAGATTTGAAAGTGGCTGCAATTCTGCTTAGACACGATAGGAGGAAGTACATGATGAGAGCCTTGTCAATCAATTCGGCCCTGGAGGGATTGTGCATGGCTCATGGTGTAGAATTTTTTTCAGCATGGTCTGTGCTTGTTAACAGGAGAGACTGCTTCTACAGAGATGGGATACACCTAAATAGAAAGGGTGCAAGAATATTTGCTGATGCAATTGACGCAGTGCTCAGTTGGTCGGAAAACTGATAGATTAGGAGGATTCACAAACAAAGGTTAAAAGTAGCTGGAGGCAGAGGTGAAGGTGATTCTGGCACTATTTCTATTAGAATAAGCAGTGGCCTGGAGTGAGGGGTGCTGAGGTTTTCAGGGACTGATGGCAATCATCATGAAACAAATAAATATATGGGATGTGTTAGAGTAACTAAGATTAAGAATAGGTGCATGTATACCAATGCTAGAAGTATAGTAAATAAA
Organism: Mastigoproctus giganteus; assembly: GCF_048544385.1. NCBI lineage: Eukaryota > Metazoa > Arthropoda > Arachnida > Uropygi > Thelyphonidae > Mastigoproctus > Mastigoproctus giganteus. Next base: position 156,888,771 of record NC_143585.1, read on the forward strand.
TTTGATGAATTTTAAATGTTAGTCAAGACAACAAAGGTGGATATTGTTGGGATATCAGAGACATGGTGTCACACAGATATTAGGAATGCAGAATTAGAATTTGGGGAGTACAGTGTGTACAGAAAGGAGAGACAGGATAGGAAGGTAGGAGTGGTTATGCTATTAATTAAGAAAAACAAGATAAAAGGAAGTGTATCCAGTTGACATAGATGGACACTGCAATGTTGAGTCACTGCGGTGTGACATAAGCACTGGGAAAGGAAAAATGAGAGTAGGTGTGCTATAAGCCTAATAAATCTGATGAGTATAACGAGCAATTGTGCAGAGTAATAGAGTGGGCGAGTAAATTAGAGTGTCTTATAATGGGCGATTTTAATTTCCCAGAGGGTGAATGGAATTTGCGGAATTGGTCACTCGCACACTAGTAAGACTTTTTTGGTTTTAGTGGATGATTGTTTGCTGCAGCAGCAGCATGCTCGGGAGGCAACTAGAGAGGGCAATATTCTTAATCTGGTTATCAGCAGTGATCATTCATGTATTAAGAAACCACTAGGTAGCAGTGATCACAGTGTACTGATGTGGGATTTACTTAAAAATATAATAACCATCAGGGATAAAGGAAAGGGTTTTTGTTTCCGTAAAGGTGAGTACAGTGGTCTCAGACAAGTTTTTAAATTCAGTATAGTGGGATAAACCAATGATGTTACCAACAGCAAATTCTAAGTGGGAAGCATTCAAGGAATTCATCGTGGAAACTACTAAAAGTTTCATACCTATTAAGAAATACTGTTCAAGGTTTAGGTCTGAATAATTCTCAAATTAACTAATGAGACTTGGGGCAGAGAAGAAAAATTCATGGGATGAATATAAATTATCAGGTGACACAGAAGCCTATGGCAGATATAAGCTAGTCCATAATCAAGTCATAAAAGAGATTAGACGAGCAAATGCAGATTATGAGAAATCTTTGGCAAAGTATGCTAAGAAAAACAGCAAGGATTTCTTTATTTATATAAACTCTAAAACAAAGGGAATGAATCAGATTGGTCCACTTGATATAGATGGTTCGACTGTTGATGTCCCAGCTCAGATAGAAAACAAACTGAATGAGTATTTTGCATGTACATATTCACACATGAAGAGTTATTATGGAAGGAAAATGCCAGAAGGTTATCAAATTGTAGCAGGGTGCTTAATGATTTTGTAATAACTGAGAGCAAATTGGAGGAGAGCATCCTAGGACTCAGGGGAGGTCCCCACAGACTGGAGATGAGCAAATGTATCCAAATTCACAAAGGGGAATCGAAGGGTGACACGAATAATTACAGACCAGATAGTTTAACTTCTGTTCCGGGTAAAATAATGGATTCACAGGTTAAAGATGCATTGCAGGATCATCTAGACAAGACTGCAGCAATAAATCAGACACAGCATGGGTTTGTTAAGGGAAAGTTTTGTCTGACAAAATTGATTAGATATTATCATGTGGTTAGAAAGAAACTGGAAGCAAAAAATGATTTTGATATCATATACTTGGATTTCAGGAAAGCTTTTAACACTGTTGTGCATGGAAGACTACTGTACAAATTGGAGCAGAATGGTATTAAAGGTAAGTTGCTACAATAGATAAAAGGATGGTTGAGTGCGAGAAGACAGGGGGGGGAGTAATAATCAATGGGCACTGCTCTTTGTGGACTAATGTTATTAGTGGAGTTCCACAGGGTTTGGTGTTGGGCCTACTGTTGTTTTGTATAATTATCAATGATATTGTTTTTATCCAAGTCTGCAGATGATAAAAAGGTTGGCAGGGTTGTTAATGACAGTAATTGCAGTGTGCTACTGAAACAGGATTAAGAAAATTTGTGCAGATGGGCTGAGAAGTGGCACTGAAGTTTAACATGTACACATGCAAAGTACTGCATATGGGTAAAAGTAACCCTGGAGGAATGTACCGTGTGGTACTACATTTAGGGTGGTAGAAAAATCAAAAAGACCTGGGAGTAATTGTGCAGTCAGATATGAAGTTTTCTGAGCAATGCAGACAGGCCGAAAGAGCAGGTCATGAGGTTTTATCAATGATATACTGGAATTTTGCTAGCAGAGAAAAGGAGGTGATTATCACTTTGCATAAGGCAATGGTCAGGCCACGTCTTGAGTACTGCATACAGGTTTGGAGGCCTCATTTTAGGAAGGATGTAGATTTGCTTCAGAATGTACAGAGAAGTGCAACAAATTGGTGAGGGTAATGAAGGGATCCTCTTACCAAGAGAGGCTTAAGTTAGGTAAATTGCAGCGGGTGGAAACTAGACACCTGTGAGGTGATGTGAATGAGGTGTATAAGGCTTTGAATGGGTTGAGCATGCTGAATTCTGATGGGATTCTTCCACTTGCTCAAATTAAGAACCTTAGGCAGTCATAATTTCAATTTAAGGAAAGACAGATGTGCGGAAATTTGCCTTTAGCCATCGGGTGGTAAATTGCTGGAAGAAAGTTCCATCTGTCGTTGTGGAAGTTGATAGTTTAAATAAATTCAATGAGGAACTGAACAAACATTTAGAGGGAATGGGTGTGTGAAATTTTTTTTTTTCCCCTGATGCTACATAAACTCATAACACTTGCTTTCTTGCATCACCTGCCTCATTTACTATTACTATATTCTCACACTCACTCGCTCTATTGGGATTGAACAAAGGTCAAAAAAAAACACAAAAAAAGAAATAAAGAAACAAAAAAAAAAAAAAAGTGGTAGCAACACAAGGCAGTAAAAAACAATGAAACAGTTTATCTCCTGGATGGAATAGGATACACGACACAGAAACTCGGGAGTAAATAAGCAACCAGTAAGACTAGCAATAATTCAAACAGCATGGGTTTGTTAAGGGAAAGTCTTGTCTGACAAATTTCATAGGATATTATGATGTGGTTACAAAGGAACTGGGGCTGCCTCCGTAGCCAGGTGGGAAGAGGCAACAGTGCGTAGCACACGCTTCTTGATTAGACTGGGGTTCGAGCCCATGACCACCAAATATGGAGGATGCAGAAAGCTCAGGGAATGACCACTGCATATCCCCAGAGCAATAAGGCCTTAGTTGCTAATGCTCCTAAAAACCAAATAAACAAACAAAACAAACAAACAAAGGAACTGTATGCAAAAAATGATTTTGATACAATATATTTGGATTTCAGTACAGCTTTTGACACTATTGCACATGGAAGACTATTGTACAAATTGTAGCAGAATGGTATTAAGGATAAGTTGTTACAAGGGATAAAAGGATGGTTCAGTGGGAGAAGACAGAGGGCGGTAATTAATGAGTGCTGCTCTTCGTGGACTAATGTCATTAGTGGAGTCCCACAGGGTTCGGTGTTGGGTCCTCTGTTGTTTTATATATTTATCAATGATATTGATGAAGGTATATCAGGTTTAGTGTCGAAGTTTGCAGATGATACAACGGTTGGTTGGCAGGGCTCTTAATGACAGTAATGGCAGTGTGCTACTGCAACAGGATCTAGAAAATTTGGGCAGATGGGCTAAGAAGTGGCAAATGAAGTTTAACCTTAACAAATGCAAAGTACTGCATATGAGTAGAAGTAACCCCAGAGAAATATACCAACTGTGTGGTACTACACTTAAGGTGGTAGAAAAGGAAAAAGACCTGGGAGTAATTCTGCAGTCAGATATGAAGTTTTCTGAGCAATACAGACAGGCTGCCATGGCAGGTCATGGGGTTTTGTCAATGATATATAGGAATTTTGCTAGCAGGGAAAAGGAGGTGATTGTCCCTCTGTATAAGGCAAAGGTCAGGCCACACCTTGAGTACTGCATACAGGTCTGGAGGCCTCATTTTAGGAAGGATGTCGATTTGCTTGAGCGTGTACAGAGAAGGGCAAAAAGATTGGTGAGAGGAATGAAGGGATCCTCTTACCAAGAGAGGCTTAAGTTCTACAAATTGCAGTGGCTGGAGAATAGGCACCTGCATGGTGATCTGATTGAGGTGTATAAGGCCTTGAATGGATTGAGCACGCTGAATTCTGATGGGATCCTTCCACTTGTACAGATTACGAACCTAAGGGGGCATAAATTCAAATTAAGAAAAGACAGAAATTTGTGTAGAAATTTGCTTTTAGCCAGCGGGTGGTTAATTGCTGGAACAAACTTCCATCTGTCATGGAAGTTGATAGGTTAAATAAATTTAGGGAGGAACTGGACAGGCATTTGGAGGGAATGGTGTGATTTTTTTGGCTGATGCTGCATAAGCTCATACACTTGCTTTCTTGCATCACATGCCACTACTACTACTACTACCACCACGTGGCAAGCACCAACCGAACAAACACACGGATGTGAAACCAGCATGCAAATGAAACATATGTGACGAATTTCACATTTAGCACTCCAGTGACATCATGTCATGTGACATTCACCTGAAACGAAAAGGGAGATGCATGTGTGGGCGGAGTCGCAACCTGTCAATCACTGCTTCTTGCCACCATTTTGAAGGGTGTACCACTAAGTTCAGTTCAGTGAAAACCCCTTCTAAATTTCCACAGCCCTCAACTTCCACAGTAACATGCTCAGCAACCTGAGAGTTAATTGTGGCAACGATGCTCAAAAAGCAAAACTTGCTAACGTTATGCCTGTCTCCTCTCTCTTTTTGTAATTTTGTAATTTTGAAATTTTTCTTGCACATGAGATAAAAAAAAAGAATAAAGAATTCTGTTTACATGTTCGCTGAAGATTTCTTTTTTGCTTCAATCAAATTTGCTGCAAATTTCTGTGCTGCACAATCAATTAGGGAAATTTCAACTTACGCAATATTCTGCAGAACAACTGAGTTTTGCAGAATGCAACGCAACGCTTACTTAAGTCACGCAGTCACTGCGCAGAGAGTTTCAAAAATACGTTACCATTGTTAATGGAAGTTTTTTTTTTTTTGTTGTTGTTGTTGTTTCAAATTGTTGTTTTGAGATAGCTGAAAACTTATGTTAAAGGAATATCAGAAAGTGGCCATATATATGAAAGTGTACTTATTCCCTGCAGAAGTGCAGAGGATATTTGCAGCTTACTTTGAGAAGGCACTCCCAAGCTGACTTATTATTTAGAGATCAGTGAAAAGTATGTATCCACTGGTACTGTTGTTGTTACTTAAGTCAGTTACATAGTGGGTGCCTGAAGATAGTTATCAGTGATCAAAACATTTAGCAAATCCAAGATGCAAGATTAACGTTGTCTTGTAAATCACTGCAATGCCCTGGTCTGGAAACAACAGGTTTATCGTACACAGCAGCATGATGAACTATAACTCAGAAATGGTGCTTGCAGCCAGATCATATACAAATTCTTCATTCACTTTCAGAAGACAATGAAGTGATTTGTGTAAGATGTTTGCTGATGCTATCGAGGCAGTGTTAGGTGGGTCGGAAAACTGCTAGATTGGAGGGATACAAGGACTAATAGATTAACAGTAGCCACTGGCAGAGGTGAAAGTGATTCTTGCACTGCTTCTATTGAATGAGCAGAAGCCTGGAAAACAAGAAGCAGAATATATTTCAGAGACTGCTGGGAGTCATTGCGGTACAAGTAAACACATGGGTTGTGTTGGGGTAGCTAAGAAAAAGAATAGGTGCGTGTATACTTGCAGGTACACCAATGCTAGGAGTTTGGTAAATAAATTTGATGAATTTGAGGTATTGCTCAGAGCATCAAAGGCGGATATTGTTGGGATATCAGAGATGTGGTGTCACACAGATATAAGGAATGCAGAACTGAAATTTGGGGAGTACAACGTCTACAGAAAGGATAGACAGGATAGGAAGGGGGGAGGGGTTATGCTATTAGTTAAGAAACACATAAAAACCAAGGAAGTGAAGCCAGTCGACATCTGGACAGTGCAGTGTTGAGTCAGTTTGGTGTGACATAAGCATTGGGAGATCAAAATTGAGAGTAGGAGTGTGCTATAGGCCTAATGACTCTGATGAGTATAATAAGGAACTGTACAGGGAAATAGAGTGGGCCAGTAAATCAGAGAGTCTTATAATGGGAGATTTTAATTTCCCAGATATTGACTGGAATTTGGGGGCTGGTTACTCACACACTAGCAGGGCTTTTGTGGATTTATTAGATTATTGTTTTCTACATCAGCATGTTTGGGAGGCAACTAGAGGGAGTAATAATCTTGATTTGATTATCAGCAGTGATTCTTCATGCATTAAGAATCTGCAGATAAATGAACCACTAGGTGGCAGTGATCACAGTGTGCTGAAGTGGGATTTACTCAAAGAGGTAACTACCATTAGGGGTAAAGGGAAGGGTTATTGCTTCCGTAAAGGCGACTACGATGGACTGAGACAGTATTTAAATTCTATACAGTGGGACCAATTGATGATGTTACCAACAGCAAATTCAAAATGGGAAGCATTCAAAGAACTTATCTTCGAAGCTACTAGGCTTTACATACCAACTAAGAAATATTGTTCAAGGTTTAGGCCAATATGGATGTCACATGAACTAATGAGGCATATGGCAGAGAAGAAAAATGCATGGGATACTTACAAATTAACACATGACACAGAAGCCTATGATAGATACAAGTTGATATGCAACCAAGTTACAAAGGAGGTTAGGCAGGCGAAGGCAGATTACGAGAAATCGTTGGCAACGGATGCAAAGAAAAACAGCAAAGAGTTCTTTACTTATGTAAACTCTAGAAGGAAGGGGATGAATCAGATTTGTCCACTTGATATTGATGGGTCAACTGTTGACGATCCTGCTCAGGTAGCTAACAAACTAAATGAATATTTTGCATCGACATTCACATATGAGGAGTTATTCAGCAAGGGGAATGCCAGAGGTGTATTCAACTCTAGCAGTAAGCTACAGAATCTTGAAATAACTGGGAGTAAAGTGGAGGAGAAACTGTTGAAGATAAACACAAGAAAGGCACCCAGGGTGGATGGGATCTATCCAGTTATATTAAAGGAGGCAGCAAAGGAAGTAAGCAAACCCTTAGCCATAATTATGAGAGCTTCCTTGGACTCAGGAGAGGTACCCATAGACTGGAAATGTGCAAATGTGACCCCAATTCACAAAGGATGATCAAAGGCTGACACAAGTAATTATAGACCTGTGAGCTTAACTTCTGTTCCAGGAAAATTAATGGAGGCACTGGTTAAAGAACCACTGCAGGATCATTTAGACAAGACTTCAGTTATAGCTCAGACACAGCATGGTTTTGTTAAGGGGAAGTCTTGCCTGACCAATTTGATTGGATACTATGATGCAGTCACAAAAGAACTGGATGCAGGGAATAACTTTGATATTATATACTTGGATCTTAGAAAGGCTTTTGATACTGTTGCACATGGAAGACTGCTGCACAAATTGGAGCAGTGTGACATTGGAGGCAAATTGCTGCTATGGATAAAGGGGTGGTTGAGGGGAGAAGACAGAGAGTGGTAATCAATGGACACTGCTCATCGTGGACTAATGTTATTAATAGAGTCCCTCAGGGCTCAGTGTTGGGTCCATTATTGTTTTCTGTATTTATAAATGATATTGATGATGGTATATCAAGCTTAATGTCCAAGTTTGCAGACGATACAAAGGTTGGCAGGGTTGTCAAGGACACTACTGACACTATGCTGCTGCAACAGGATCTGGAAAGGTTGAGCAGATGGGCTGAGAGGTGGAAAATGAAGTTTAACATTGACAAATGTAAAGTACTACACATGGGAAACAGCAACCCCAGAGCAACGTATCAACTCTGTGGTACTACACTGACAGTGGTAGAGAATGAAAGGGATTTGGAGGTGGTTGTGCAGGCAGATATGAAGTTCTCTGAGCAGTGCAGATGGGCTGCAAGAGTAGCTCATGGAGTATTGTCAATGATATACAGGAATTTTTCCAGCAGGGATAAGGAGGTGATTATTCCATTGTATAAGGCAATGGTCAGGCCACACCTAGAGTACTGTATACAGGTCTGGAGGCCTCATTTCAAATAGGATGTAGAGCTGCTGGAACGAGTACAGAGAAGGGCAACAAGATTAGTGAATGGAACAAAGGGGTGCTCTTACGAAGAAAGGCTTAAGTTTTGCAAATTACAGTGTCTGGAGACTAGGCACCGGCGAGGTGATCTGATAGAGGTGTATAAAGCCTTGAATGGTTCGAGCATGCTCAATGCTGATGGGATTGTTCCTCTAGCTCAGAAAAATCACCTGAGAGGGCATAAATTCAAATTGAGGAAAGACAGATGTAGGATAGATGTGCGGAAATTTGCCTTTAGCCAGCGGGTGGTTGGTTGGTTGGTTGGTGGAACAGACTTCCATCCCTTGTGGTGGAGGTTGATAGCCTAAATAAGTTTAAGGCTCAGCTGGACAGGTATTTTGAACGAACAGAGGGGTGAAGTGGAAGTGGGTTTTTTTTTTTTTTTGGCTGATGCTGCATAAGCTTGCTCTCTTGCATCAAATGCCTCTACTAATGCTAATACTAATAACGGTGTGCTGAAGTGGGATTTACTCAAAGAGGTAACCACCATCAGGGGTAAAGGGAAGGGTTATTGCTTTCGTAAAGGCGACTATGATGGTCTGAGACAGTATTTCAATTCTATACAGTTGGACCAACTGATGACGTTACCAACAGCATATTCAAAATGGGAAGCATGCAAAGAACTTATCTTGGAAGCTACTAGGCTTTACATACCAACTAAGAAATACTGTTCAAGGTTTAGGCCTAAATGGATGTCAGGTGACCTAATGAGACTTATGGCAGAGAAGAAAAATGCATGGGATACATATAAATTAATATGTGACAGAAGCCTATGATATGATAGATATAAGTTGATCTCTAACCAAGTTACAAAGGAGGTTAGGCAGGCGAAGGCAGATTACGAGAAATCTTTGGCAAGGGGGTGCAAAGAAACACGGCAAGTTCTTTAATTATGTAAACTCTAGAAGGAAGGGGATCAATGAGATTGGTCCACTTGATATCGATGGTTCAACTGTTTCATGATCCTGCTCAGGTAGCTAACAAACTAAATCAATATTTTGCATCTACGTTCACACGTGAGGAGTTACTGAGGAAGGGGAATACCAGAGGTGAAGTAAACTCTGGCAGTGAGCTAGATGATTTTGTAATAATTGAGAGTAAAGTGGAGGAGAAACTGTTGAAGATAAATACAAGAAAGGCACCTGGGGTGGATGGGATGTATCTAGTTATATTTAAGGAGGCAGCAAAGGAAGTAAGCAATCCGTTAGCCATAATTATGAGAGCTTCCTTGGACTCAGGGAGATAACCACACACTGGAGATGTGCAAATGTAACCCCAATTCACAAAGGAGGATCAAAGGCTGACACAAGAAATTATAGACCTGTGATTTTAACTTCTGTTCCAGGAAAATTAATGGAGGCACTGGTTAAAGAAGCACTGCAGGATCATCTTGACAAGAATTCAGTTATAGCTCAGTCACAGCATGGTTTTGTTAAGGGAAGGTCTTGCCTGACCAAATTTGATTGGATACTATGATGTAGTCACAAAAGAATTGGATGCAGGGAATAACTTTGATATTATATATCTGGATCTTAGAAAGGCTTTTGATACTGCTGCACATAGAAAACTGCTGCACAAATTGGAGCAGTGTGGCATTGGTGGAAAATTGGTGCTATGGATAAAGGGATGGTTGAGTGGCAGAAGATAGAGAGTGATAATCAATGGACACTGCTCATCGTGGACTAATGTTATTAGTGGAGTCCCTCAGAGTTCAGTGTTGGGTCCATTGTTGTTTTCTGTATTTATAAATAATATTGATGGTATATCAAGCTTAATGTCCAAGTTTGCAAACAATACAAAGGTTGGCAGGATTGTTAAGGATGCTAATGACGCTATGGTGCTGCAACAGGATCTGGAAAGTTTGAACAGATGGGCTGAGAGGTGGCAAATGAAGTTTAACATTGACAAATGTAAAGTACTACATATGGGAAATAGCAACCCCAGAGCAACGTATCAACTCTATGGTGCTACACTTACAGTGGCAGAGAATGAAAAGGACCTGGGGGTAATTGTGCAGGCAGATATGAAGTTCTCTGAGCAGTGCAGATGGGCTGCAAGAGTAGCTCATGGTGTCTTATCAATGATATACAGGAATTTTTCTAGCAGGGATAGGGAGGTGATTATTTCCTTGTATAAGGCAATGGTCAGGCCACACCTTGAGTACTGTATAGAGGTCTGGATGCCTCATTTCAAGAAGGATATAGAGCTGCTGGAACGAGTACAAAGAAGGGCAACAAGGTTAGTGAACGAAACAAAGGGTTGCTCTTACGAAGAAAGGCTTCAGTTTTGCAAATTACAGTGTCTGGAGACTAGGCACCGGCAAGGTGATCTGATAGAGGTGTACAAAGCCTTGAATGGTTTGAGCATGCTCAATGCTGATGGGATACTGCCTCTTGCTCAGAATAATCACCTGAGAGGGCATAAATTCAAATTGAGGAAAGACAGATGTAGGAAAGATGTGGGGAAATTTGCCTTTAGCCAGTGGGTAGTTGGTTGCTGGAACAGACTTCCATCCCTTGTCATTGAAGTTGGTAGCCTAAATAAATTTAAGGCTCAGCTGGACAGGTATTTCGAACGAACGGAGGGGTAAAGTGGAAGGGTTTTTTTTTTTTTTTTTTTGCCTGATGCTGCATGAGCTTGCTTTCTTGCATCATATGCATCTACTAATACTAATGATGCCATGAAATCTTCCTCAAAATGCATAACATCACGCTAACAATGTCCACAATATTTCTTTCTCATATGAGGCAACATTTCATGTCTGTGGGAAAGAACTGATACAACAGTGCCATCTGGGAGATCAGAAAATCCTCATTACATATGAGACAGCCTCGTCCCAGGTGAACACTTGGTGCACTGTTATTTTCTAGAAAGTGAGTGGAACATGTTTCTTCCAAAAAGAATCAGTGAATGCCAATAACTACCTCGACATGTTGCAAGAATATGCCTCTTCAATGAATGCCAATAACTACCGCATGTTCTTGCAATGTGTCGATGTTGCAAGAATGTCTCTTACAAACTACCTCTCAGTGCCTATGGATACATGCAACATCCTATTGCATCTCAGTACACCTGGATACTTGCAACAGGATGGTGCTCTCACATTTGACCCACACTATGCATGCCTACCTGTTTTAGACACCCTTGGATTGGCCATGCTGAATTAGTTCCTGAAAAATCACCTGGCCTTAGTATATTGTGATTTTTGGTTATGGGATATGGTCAAGACAGGTATGCAACAAAGCCTTGTGATGTCAATGATTCAAAGGACAGAATTTCCACTGTTATCATCAAATTTCCAAAGAAATGAATAGAGCTGCATTATATGCCACATTCCAGCAATTTGAAACATGCATTGATGCTAATGGTTCCCGCAATAAGTGGTAATACACTCTCTTCTTTTCTTTTTTAAATTTTCTGTGCAGTTCTGTAAAAATTGAATTATTTATGGTGTTTCGTATTTACATTTTTCACCATTATAGTAATAACACACATGAATCTCCTGTATTTTTTGTAACTAATCATATTTTCAAATAAAGGAATTATTATTATTACTGCTCTTTTATTATTTCTCCCTGATTGGGGGTTCCACCTCGTGATGGGTATTGCTACTCAGTAGACAGGGTGGTTGTTATATCTGATGTTACTGTTCGGCGAGGAACTCTCTGACTACCCCCAAGAGGCTCACATCTGGTGAGTATGGCTTGGCACACCCAGGGTCTTGAGCTGGATATCATCATTCATTCTCTCTCTCTCTCTCTCTCTCTCTCTCTCTCTCTCCCCCCCTCTCTCTCTCTCTCAGAGAGATAGGGAAATTTTTTTTTTGGCCGGTGCAGCTTAAGCTTCAGGCTTCCTTGCACCATATGGCTAATAATAATAATAAATAAATAAAATATCCTACAGGTTCAAGGATTGTGACTTTATTATTATCATTATTATTGCTACCAAGTACACAGGGTCGTTGTTATGTCTGGTGTTACTGCTGGTCAAGGAACTCTCTGACTATCCTAAAGGTGTTCAGGATTGTGACTTTCTGGAGTTCCTTGTAGGTGTTCATTTCCTATTGCTGCTAGGCTGTTATTTAGGGTCTTTGGCACCATACCTGTGGTTGACACAATGATCGTGATAGTCATTACTTGTTGCTTATGACACATCTCTTTGATATCCGTCTTAGGTTTGTGTACTTCCTGATTTTTTCCCCATGGGTTTTCTGCAGGTTGCCAGTGTTGGGTACCGCTATGTCAATGAGATAAGTAGCCTTTTCCTTCTTATCCACAAGGGTTATGTCCTATCCAAGGGTTAACTATCCGTTATTATGGTACAGTCCCAATACAGCTTGTGGGTTGGGGCCTCTACATAATATTATTATTATAAGAATGGAATCCAATGTACGAAATCAGGACTGGCCAAAGGGAGAAGTATGAATTCTGGTATCAAGGTTTCCCTGACGTTGCCTTTTATTCATATATGCTAAGCACTCCTTCAGTAAATTAAAACCAACGAAGAATTTTAGTTGGGGTTTCATTCATCAAATTCAGAGAATAAAGGTAGTTAATGGAGTCATTCACATAATTATTAGTTATGCAAAAAGCAAGGAAGGCAATAAAACCAAAGAACATGAGTTTGCAAATTTTCTTGAAAAAATTCTCTAAAGCATGCTTAACACATTCACAGCTAACTAAATTTGAGAGAACATGTCAAAGTGTTGCAATTTTCAGAAAGTTGAAAAATTAACATTCTAACATCCCCAAGCATTCCGATAATTGATAAATAATGGTTGATTATTAAAAGTTTGGAATTTATTGCTAAAAGTAAACACTTATTTTTGTGTTGGGCTGTAAATCAGAACAAAGCTTAAAATTTTATAAAAAGTTTATTCACATACATAAATATAAACACAAGCAAAGAACAAATAAAACTGTGTGCCAAGTATAAAAACAAAGCCATGCATTGCTGCAAAGAATTCAGTCAGGGTGCCAATACTGAGTGGTTGTTAATTGCAATGTGCTTTTACATTTATGCCAGTCAGTAGTTGACTGCTAAAGAATAACCACTATGCATTAAGACACTGTATGCCTTTTGTACTCAGATATGCATTGCTGCACATCGCTTGTAGTGCCATTTTACACTCATATGCATAAAAGCAGAGAAAGTGTTAAAATACTAAAATACATATCATTGGAAAATTACATCCTGTACCTAACCTCTCCTGATATTGTTTTTATTGAAACAATTACTAAAACAAGTATTCCTATCAGATATTAAAACTCATTCATTAATATTTGCGAATTCTGCAGAATTTACAACTGGCTATAATTGTCAGTATTTGGCATGTCCTGTATCAAACATAAAAAGAAATAACCTTTGTTCCCACTCAAATCAAATATAAAATTCTTAGAATACAATAAAATTCCTTGTTCCCTGTCCACCTCACATTGAGCATGGCGGGGGAGCAAAGCCAGTACATTACTGAAGGTTACCTGGCACATATCTTTTCTCAGTGCTGGCTCAGAAGTGGCTCCTTCTTCAGACTGAGGTATTTTTGGAGCAGTACCATTTGATATCATTGCTACCGCTTCTGCCTTTAAAACATTAAAAAAAAAATGCAAAATATTACTACACTATCAATAAGTCAAAAATATTAAAAATCAATCTAAATTCAAAGGTCATGGATGGTGCATGTGATACAAGGGTATAATAACTATTATATTTATTCTGTCAAAACATGAAGTACTATTATTATTGCTCTTATATTATTTCTCCCTGATTGGGGGTTCCATCTCGTGACGGGTACTGCTACCAAGTACACACAGGGTGGTTGTTATTTTGGTTTTTAGGAGCATTAGCAACTAAGGCCATATTGCTCCGGGGATATGCAGCGGTCATTCCCTGACCTTTCCTCATCCTCCATATTTGGTGGTCACGGGCTGGAACCCCAGTCTAATCAAGAAGCGTGGGCTACGCATTGCTGCTCCTGCCCATCTGGCTATGGTGGCACCAGTTGTTCTGCCTGGTGTTACTGTTGGTCGAGGAACTCCCTGATTATCCTACAGGTTTTCAGAATTGCGACTTTCTAGAGTTCCTTGTAGGTGTTCGCTGGGAGACCCATTGCTGCTAGGCTGTTATGTAGGGTCTTTGTCGTCATATCTGTGGTTGACATAATGATCGGGATGATCGTTACTTCTTGAGTATACCACATCTCTTTGATCTCCGGTCTTAGGTTCATATACTTCCTGATTTTTTTTTTTTTTTTTTTTTTTTTAACTTGGAAGTTCAAAAATTTTGCTATATTAATAAGCTATTTATCTCTCTAAAAGGTCATATTTATAATGGAATTTGCACTACCCTTTCATCATTATCGTATGTTCCATTTCCCCATGGGTTTTTTGCTGGTTGCCAGTGCTGGGTACCACTATATCAATCAGATAGGTAGCCTTTTCCTTCTTCTCTACAAGGGTTATGTCCGGTCTGTAGTGCGGGATTGTCCTATCCATTATTATGATGCAGTCCCTGTACAGCGTGTTGTTGTTGTTATTTAGTTTTTAGGAGCATTAGCAATTAAAGCCATATTGCTCAGGGGACATGCGGTGGTCATTCCCTGACCTTTCCGCATCCTCCGTATTTGGTGGTCATGGGCTTGAACCCCGGTAAAATCAAGAAGCGTGTGCTATGTACTGCTGCTCCTGCCCACCTGGCTACGGAGGCACCTTGTACAACTTGTGGGTTGGGGTCTAGTACTACCTAGGATTTGTACTTGTAGTATGATACACTTTTTTCGACCAACTGGTATTTCCTTGCTAGCTTCTGATGTATTTTCCTGGCTACATGGTCATGTCTATGAGTGTACTCAGTCTGGGTGATCACCTTGCATCCCACGGTGATGTGTTGGTTCATTTCTGAGGCCAGGTGGCATCGTTGATAAGTGTCATCGAACACTCCGGGCTCCTTGGAGATGTATTTTCTATAGTTCCTGGTATTGATTACCTGGTCTTGGATGGCAAATATGAATCCTTCAGTTTCGAGGAAGAATGTCCCGCTCGTGAGCCACGTATTGAATTTTATCTATGTAATCTTGATGGATATCATTGTAGTGTCTGCCATGCAGTATCTTCTCTGCCCATCTTTCTAGCTTTGTTTATACCTCCTCGTTGGAAGGGGGGACTCCTCACTTAGGCTGAGTGGGGTATACCGCTTGTCTATCTTCCTTATGACCTGGTGAAGTACTGCTGTGTGTATAACCTGTAGGATTAGAGTTAACCTGTAATCCTACAGGTTAACTATCACTGTCTTCTGTTGCTCAATGAGGTCTATCAGGCCACTTCCTCCTTCTTCCCAGGCAATTATCAGTCTCTCCACAGCAGATTTCGGGTGGTGTTGCCAGCTGTTGGTCATCATTGTCCTTGTCTTTCTTATATCCTCCAGCTCGGTGTTAGTCCAATCGAGGACCCCGAAGGAGAATGTTAGCATTGGGACTGCATAGGTGTTAATGGCTTTAACTGTGTTCCCTCCATTCAGCTTTGCTTTCAGCAGGCTACTGAGTCTCTGATAGTATTTCTCAGGCAGGCCTTAATTTCCTTGTGCTGTAACTGCTGAGCCTGCATCGTCACCAGGTATTTGTAGGCATCTCCCTCTGCCATGGCTTCGATCTCTTTACCAGTCTGCAGCTGGTAGTTTCGGTTGACTAATTTTCCCTGGTACAATCCGTGGGGCTTGCATTTGTCTAGACCAAATTCCATCCTAATATTATTGCTGAATTCTTCGGTGATCTGGAGTAGTTGCTGGAGGTGCTTCTCGGTTCCCGCATATGAGGTTATATCCGTACTTGCTATGGTTGAGCATGGTAGATGATTATTATTATCAGTAGTAGTAGTATTAGCCATATGGTGCAAAGAGGTCTGAAGCTTATGCTACACCAGCCAAAAAAAGAATTTCCCAAATTACCCTGTGAGAGAGAGAGAGAGAGAGAGAGAGAGAGAAGTAAAAAGGAATCACCAAGAAAGAGAAGAATGATGATATCCAGCTCAGGACCCTGAGTTTACCAAGCCCATACTCACCAGATGTGAGCCCCCTGGGGTTATAATTGACTAGAACCAACTCAGCTTGTTCATTCGTGAATATTGCATGAATCAGCAAACTACAGTATCAATTAGTAATATGACAAGTTCAAGAGCTGCTTGAGAACTATGCAACTTAAGGGACTTCATAAATTAGAGTGAATCAGAAAACACTATTGTTCAGACTCAGCATGCAGCTTTTCTCTCTCTCTCTTTTTTTTTTTTTTTGTTAGTTCACAGACATTAGCATTAGTTGAGGCATACGATGCAAGAAAGAAAGCGTATACAGCATCGGCCAAAAAAAAAAAAAAAAAAAAAAAAAACCTTCCAATTCACCCATCCAGTCACTCCAAATGTTTTTCTAGTTCAGCCTTAAATTTATTTAAGCTATCAACTTCCACAACAGATGGAAGTCAGTTCTCAACAACAGATGGAAGGCAAACTTCTACACATCTCTTCTACAACTGTCTTTCCCCAATTTGAATCTCTGCCACCTCAGGTCCTTAGTCTAAGCAAGCAGAGTATCCAATTAGAATTGAACCTGCTCAAACCATTCAAGGCCTTATACACCTTGATCAGATCACCTCGCAGGTGCCTAGTCTCCAGATGCTGCAACTTGCTGACCTTAAGCCTCTCTTCATAAGTGCACTCCTTTGTTCCTCTCAAAAATCTTGTTGCACTTCTCAGTATCCATTCTAGCAACTCTACTAGCTTACACCTTCACAATGGTGGGACTGTTAGTAATCCTGGGTATAACCTCCATGAACAAGCCCACTATGGGTGACCACCCAGGTATGAACCAACGTAAGTATGGGCATCATGTGAACCAATGCAATCACGGGTATCATTCCTCCATGAAGTGTGGCACCCACACCACATGGAGGAATGATGCCCCTCTGTGTTACCAGGTAATACTAGGTGGTAAATGACGCTTCAGCTGGTACAATACCACCATTTTGCTTATTGGAGGCTTAAAGTGTGTGGAACCCGTGTTTCATCTCCAGAACTAAGTTCTGGTCAACCGTTCACCATCTCTTCCATCACGAAGTATGCTGATGACTTTGAGGTTATGATGAACATCATGGCGAGATCCAATCTTCCTTACATTTCAAGAGAACAGCTCTAAAATGGTTTTTGCAGGCCGGCTGCTAGTTTGTACACTGGATCGTACCAATTGGTAAATCTTTACGAGGCTTCTGGAACAGCTGGTGTATAATCTTGCCACCTCTACTCTGCTAGATAGTGACTGGAGGGAGTTTGAGTAGTGTGTATGGGGTGGGGGGGCATTGTTGAGGCCACGTTATGTCAAGGATCTGGGTATATTCTTACCATATGTACACCAGATCCAAAAAGTTCATTACATTATACAGCCTGTTCCCCCCCCCCTTTTTCTTACTATTGAATACACTGTGAATTGTAAAACTAATAGAGTAAGCTTATCTGCAAAAAGATGTAAACCTCCCAAACACTTCCTAGTTCATTTCACAAATATACATGGTCTCAATTCTAATCTCAACGATGTCCATTTCCACTTGCAGTCTGCCAAATCCAATATACTTTTTCCGACAGGATCTCATCAACACAGATTCAACTACTGCTCATCTCAGTTGTCCAAATTATTCGCTGTATGATTCCTTTCGCCTCAAAGGTGGCACTTGTGCATATGTCCATTCCGATATTCCCTGTCAGAGACTTCTTAATTTGGAATCTCCTCTTTTCGATCTTCCCTGGCTTAAATCGCTCTACCTTATTCTGTAAAATTCATCTGATGTCTCTACACTTTTTCCAACTCCACTAATCACTTGTAGCTCTTTGACTTCCTCTCTTTGAAACTTCATTTTCTGCAGTCCAACTTTACTAAAAGTGAGGTAATTTTCTTTGGTGATTTTAATGTTCACAACTCCAGCAGGCTTCCATTTTCTAGTCACACAGACCCAGCTGGTCGAGATGCTGAGTCTTTTGCAATTACTAATGACCTTGCACAAATTATTCATTTACTACAAGAATGCCGGACAATCCTAACCATACAGCCAACTCGCTTGACCTTTATCTCACAAACAACCCTTCTAAATACAGGCAAAGTGAGTGGTCCTTTAGGCACCTCAGATCACAACTTGGTGATTGTCTCTTCTCCAATGGAGCCTTTATCTCACGGCAAGTCCGAACCTTGCATTGTTGGGCATTACAAGAATGCAAAATCAGATGACAAGCGAGATTTCTTTTCTTCTTTTCCTTGGTCGGATTACTGTTTCAAAACTTCTGATGTCAGCTCAGATAGATCGTGTCAGTGAAATTATCCTGGTATAAATGGAATCCTTTATCCCACACTCCACTTTAAAATCTCGTCCTTTAGCTAAACCTTGGTTTTCCAATAAATGTGCTAAGGCTGTTCAAGACAAGACCACTGCATATTGTAATTGGCTTGTTTTAAAATCTTCAAATTCATTTTCTGCCTATACCAAAGTTCGCAACAATTGTAAAGCACTTATTAATCAATCCAAACTAGAGTTTGAACAGGCTAAGAATAGAAAACTTGCTTCTTGCCCTAATGGCAGCCAAGCATTCTGGTCTGTTGCAAAAGAGATTGGCTGCAACTTTTGCCCATCGCTGCTCCCACCTCTGTCAAAACCATATGGGTCTGTTGTCACTTCAGCCAAGGATAAAGCTGACCTGCTGGCATCCCATTTTTCTTCCAACTAGGGTATTAATGATCTTAGTAAAACACCTACCACCATTCCCAACACACTCCATTCAATGCCACCCGTGGTCTTCCGTCAAAAGGATGTCAGAAGGATTTTGACAAACCTTGATTCTAAGAAAGCTCCAGGTCCTGATGGTATTGCTGCACTTGTTCTCAAAAACTGTGCTCCTGC
Organism: Mastigoproctus giganteus; assembly: GCF_048544385.1. Lineage (NCBI taxonomy): Eukaryota > Metazoa > Arthropoda > Arachnida > Uropygi > Thelyphonidae > Mastigoproctus > Mastigoproctus giganteus. The sequence continues at coordinate 156,907,742 of NC_143585.1, forward strand.
TTTCTGATGCCTTTTTTCACTTTCTTATTCCAAAGGTGTGTTTCCTACTGTTGGAAATTTACTCATACCGAGCAAGTTCCTAAAAAGGTGACAAATCCCTCCCATCCAATTATCGTCCCATTGAAATTACTTCTACTCTTTCTAAAGTAATGAAGAAATTAATTAACCGCCAACTGCTAAAGTATCTAGAAACCTTCCATCTGATCAGATATCGCAAGTATGGATTCCATCAGTGTCGGCCCACTGGTGATACTCTGGCTTATGTTACCCATTTATGGACAAATTCAATGAAAACGTTCAGTGAAACATAAGCAGTTGCTCTTTACATCTCAAAGGCTTTAAATTGTGTTTGGCATAAAATTTTTTCTAAACAAGCTTCCATCTTATGGTTTGCCAACTGTTTTTCATAATTGGTTATCCAGTTTTCCCTCTGAGTGCTCACTGAGGGTGATGCTGGATGGCTCCCAGTCTTCTAACTTCTCCACTAATGCTGGTGACACCAGCATTAGTGGAGAAGCTGGTGTTCAGTTCTTTCCCCCACTCTTTTCCTCTTGTATATTAATAACCTTCTCCACTGACTGGAAATCCTATCCATAGTTTAGCAAATGATAGCACATTGCATTCCACTATCCAGTTTGAAAAACCTTGCTCTGCACAAACAGCTGCAACTTCTCAAATGTCCACTACCAATTCCTTAAATGCAGATCTCTAGGTAATTCTCCAGTGGGGCAAAGATAACTTAGTTGATTTCAATCCTTCTAAAACAGTCTTGTCTTATATCTGATTGGTCCACTTGATATCGATGGTTCGACTGATGATGATCCTGCTCAGATAGCAAACTCAGTGAGTATTTTGCATCTTCATTCACACATAAGGTAGTAAGGTTCGAAAATGCCACAAGTTTATCAAATTCTAACAGGGTGCTTAATGATTTTGTAATAACTGAGAACAAAGTGGAGGAGAAATTGTTGAAGTTAAACATAAGAAAGGCATCTTGGGTGGATGTAATCTATCCAGTTATATTAAAGGAGGTGGCAAAGGAAGTAAGCAAACCCTTAGCTATAATTATGAAAGCATCCTTGTACTCAGGGAAGAGGTCCCCACGAACTGGAGATGTGCAAATGTATCCCCGATTCACAAATGGGGATCGAAGAGTGACACGAGTAATTACAGATGAGTTAGTTTAACTTCTGTTCCAGGTAAAATAATGGAGTCACTGGTTAAAGATGCACTGCAGGATCATCTAGACAAGACTGCAGCAATAATTCAGACACAGCATGGGTTTGTTAAGGGAAAGTCTTCTCTGACAAATTTTATTGGTTATTGTGATGTTGTTAAAAAAGGAACTGGATGCAAAAAATAATTTTGATATCACATACTTGGATTTCAGGAAAACGTTTGACACTGTTACACATGAAACACTACTCTACAAACTGGAGCAGAATGGCATTAAGGGTAAGTTGCTACAATGGATAAAAGGAATGGTTGAGTGGGAGAAGACAGAGGGTGGTAATCAATGGGTGCTGCTCTTCAGGGACTAATGTTATTAGTGGAGTCCCACAGGGTTCGATGTTGGATCCACTGTTGTTTTGTAATATTTATCAATGATATAGATGAAGGTATATCAAGCTTAGTATCGAAGTTTGCAGATGATACAAAGTTTGGCAGGGTTGTTAATGACAGTAATGGCAGTGTGTTACTGCAACAGGATCTAGAAAATTTGGGCATTTAGACTGAGAAGTGGCAACTGAATTTTAGCATTGAAAAATGCGAAGTACTGCATATGGGTAGAAGTAACCCCAGAGAAATGTACCAACTGTGTGGTACTACGCTTAAGGTGGTAGAAAATGAAAAAGACCTGGGACAAATTGTGCAGTGAGATTTTAATTTTTCTGAGCAATGCAGACAGGCTGCCAGAACAGGTCATGGAGTTTTGTCAATGATATACATGAATTTTGCTAGCAGGGAAAAGAAGGAGACTGTTCCTCTGTACAAGGCAATGGTCAGGCCACGCCTTGAGTACTGCGTTCAGGTTTGGAGGCTTCATTTTAGAAAGGATGCAGATTTGTTTGATTGTATACAGAGAAGGGCAACAAGATTGTTCAGGGAATGAAGGGATCCTCTTATCAGGAGAGGCTTAAGTTCTGCAAATTGCAGCAACTGGAGACTAGGCACCTGTACGGTGATCTGATGGAAGTGTATAAGGCCTTGAATGGGTTGAGCATGCTGAATTCTGATGGGATTCCTTCACTTGTTCAGATTACGAACCTAAGGGGCCATAAATTGAAACTGAGCAAGAACAGAGGTAGAATAGATGTGCAGAAATTTGTCTTTAGCCAGCGGCTGGAACAAACTTGTTCCATTTGTCGTTGTAGAAGTTGATAGGTTAAATAAATTTAAGGAGGAACTGGACAAACATTTAAATGGGGTTGTTTTTTTTTTTTTTTTTTTGGCTGATGCTGCATAAGCTCATACACTTGCTTTCTTGCATCACATGCCACTACTACTATCTTGCAAAAAGGATTCTTATGCTCCTATGCTTATCTTTGATGATACTCCAATTTCTAGGCAAGTTGATATATCTCTTTTGAGGATTACCCTGACCTCTAATCTCTCTTGGCACAAGCACATTACAAATATTGCTTTCTCTGCATCTAAAAAACTTGGTCTTCTCTTTTGCTCTCGGCATTACTTTTCTTCCAAACAGCAGTTCACTCTGTACAAATTGCAAATCCTCCCCCCAACCATGGAATATTATTCCCACATCTGGGGTGGTGCCCTCAAAACCTCTCTCAGGCTTCTATATTCCATTCAGAAGAGGGCAGTCAGGTTAATTAATGACTCCTCTCTAACAGAGTCTCTCCACTCACTGTCTCATAGACGTACTGTTTCTGCCGCATGCCTTTTCCATAGATACTTTTGGCACTGTTCTTCTGAATTGGCTTCTATAATTCCCGCTCTCTCTTTCAAAAACAGTCCGAACACATACCGCCACGAGCCACCATCCATTTACTGTCCAACTTCAAACTCACAGAACCAACTTTTCATCTTCCTCATTTATTCATTCAACTGCCATTTTCTGGAACAACCTTCCTTCGTATGTACTTCCTGAAATTTACAGTCTACAGAAGTTCAAATCTGATGACAACAAATATCTTCTTTCATCTTCTCAACCTCCAACCCAAGTATACAGTACTAAGTACTATAGGTTCTAATACCTCTCGTGTTTGGGGTTTTCATAAAAAAATTACTATATAAAAGTAATTTAATAAAATTAATTTACAAAATGAATTTAATGAATTTCGTGTGAAGGTAAAAGAAAGCCAACACAAAAACCACAGCAAACTATGGGAACTTACCAGCCAAACTGGTTTGCCGCTACTGCAGTTTCACCCAGCCTTCTCATTAAACACATGGTGCACGTTATCAGTAGCAGCAGTAGAAGTTGAGAACGATATACTGATTGACAAGTAGGCATGACAGACGATTTACTGACTGGCATTTGAACACAACAAATGATAACATCATAGTATTAAGTGATTGATTGATGTTATGATATGCATATATATAAAGAATCTTTCTTTCTTTTCCTATTATTTCCTAACATAACCTGTGAAGTTAGGTGAGGAAATGTTTCCTATTATTTCTCAATAGTAGTAGTAGTAGTAGAGGCATGTGATGAAAGAAAGCAAGTGTATAAGCTTATGCAGCATCAGCCAAAAAAAAAAAAAAAAAAAAAATTTACACCATTCCCTTCAAATGCCTGTCCAATTCCTCCTTAAATTTATTTAACCTGTCAACTTTCACGACAGATGGAAGTTTGTTCCAGCAATTAACCACCCGCTGGCTATAGGCAAATTTCCACACATCTATTCTACATCTGTCTTTTCTTAATTTGAATTTATGCCCCCTTAGGTTCGTAATCTCAACAAGTGGAAGGATCCCATCAGAATTCAGCGTGCTCAACCCATTCAAGGCCTTATACACCTCAATCAGATCACCGCGCAGGTGCCTAGTCTCTAGCCACTGCAATTTGCAGAACTTTAGCCTCTCTTGTAAGAGGTAAGAGGATCCCTTCATTCCCCTCACCAATCTTGTTGCCCTTCTCTGTACATGCTCAAGCAAATCGACATCCTTCCTAAAATGAGGCCTCCAGACCTGTATGCAGTACTCAAGGCGTAGCCTGACCATTTCCTTATACAGAGGGACAATCACCTCCTTTTCGCTCCTAGCAAAATTCCTATATATCATTGGCAAAACCCATGACCTGCTTTGGCAGCCTGTCTGCATTGTCAGACAACTTCATATCTGACTGCACAATTACTCCTAGGTCTTTTTCATTTTCGACCGCCTTAAGTGTAGTACCACACAGATGGTACTTTTCTCACGGGTTACTTCTACCCATATACAGTACTTTGATTTTTTTCGTCAAGGTTAAACTTCAGTTGCCATTTCTTAGCCCATCTGCCCAAATTATCTAGATTCTGTTGCAGTAACACACTGCCGTTACTGTCATTAACAACCCTGCCAACCTTTGTATCATCTGCAAACTTCGATACTAAGCCTGATATACCTTCATCAATATCATTGATAAATATACAAAACAACAGTGGACCCAACGCCGAACCCTGTGGGACTCCACTAATAACATTAGTCCACGAAGGGCAGCACCCATTAATTACCACCCTCTGTCTTCTTCCACGCAACCATCCTTTTATCCATTGTAGTAAATTACCATTTAATTTGCTACGATGGATAAAATAATACCATTCTGCTCCAATTTGTACAATAGTCTTCCATGCGCAACAGTGTCAAAAGCTTTCTTGAAATCCAAATATATGATATCAAAATTATTTTTTGCATCCAGTTCCTTTGTAACCACATCATAATAACCAATCAAATTTGTCAGACAAGACTTTCCCTTAACAAATCCATGCTGTGTCTGAATTATTGCTGCTGCCTTGTCTAGATGACCTGCAATGCATCTTTAACCAGTGACTCCATTATTTTACCAGGAACAGAAGTTAAACTAACTATTCTGTAATTACTTGTATCACCCTTCGATCCCCCTTTTGTGAATTGGGGATACGTTTGCACATCTCGAGTCAGTGGGAACCTTCCCTGAGTCCAAGGATGCTCTCATAATTATGGCTAAGGGTTTGATTAGTTGCTTTGCCACCTCCTTTAATATAACTGGATAGTTCCCATCACCCCAGGTGCCTTTCTTATGTTTAACTTCAACAATTTCTCCTCCACTTTGCTCTCAGTTATTACAAAATCATTATGTACCCTGCTACAATTTGATGATCTTCTGCCATTTTCAAACCTTAATAATTCCTCGTGAATGTAGATGCAAAATACTCAATTCAGTTCGTTTGCTATCTGAGTAGGATCATCAACAGTCGAACCATCAATGTCAAGTGGACCAATCAGATTCATCCCCTTCCTTTTAGAGTTTATATAAGTAAATAAATCCTTGCTGTTTTTCTTAACATCTTTTTCCACAGATTTCTCGTAATCTGCCTTTGCCTGCCTAATCTCCTTTGTGACCTGATTACAGACTAGCTTATATGTGCTATAGGCTTCTGAGTTGCTTGATAATTTATATGCATCCCATGCATTTTTCTTCTCTGTTACGAGTCTCATTAGTTCATTTGATAACCATTTAGGTCTAAACCTTGAACAATATTTCTTAATAGGTATGAAACTTTTAGTAGCATGCACGATTAATTCCTTGAATGCTTCCCACTTAGAATTTACTGTTGGTGACATCGTTAGTTGATCCCACTGTACAGAATTTAAAAACTGTCGGAGACCACTGTACTCACCTTTTTTTTTTTTTTTTTTTTTTATGAGAACCCCAAACAAGAGAGGTATTATAACCTATAGTACTTAGTACCGTGCTTGGGTTGAAGATTGAGAAGAAGAAAAGAAGATATTTGTTGACACTGGACTTGAACTTCTGTAGATTGTAATTTTCAGGAAATACGTATGAAGGAAGGTTGTTCCAGAAAACGGCAGTTGAATGAATAAATGAGGAAGATGAAAAGTTGGTTCTGTGGGTTTGAAGTTGGACAGTAAATGGATGTTGGCTGGTGGCGGCACGTGTTCGGACTGTTTTGAAAGAGAGAGCGGGAATTATAGAAGCCAATTCAGAAGAACAGTGCCCATGGAAGTATCTGTAGAAGAGGCATGCAGCAGAAACAGTGCGTCTATGAGACAGCGAGTGGAGAGACTCTGTTAGAGATGAATCATTAATTAACCTAACTGCCCTCTTCTGAATGGAATCAAGAAGCCTGAGAGAGGTTTTGAGGGCACCACCCCAGATGTGGGAACAATATTCCATGGCAGGGCGGATTTGCGATTTATACAGAGTGAGCAGCTGATTGGGAGAAAAGTAACGCCGAGAGTGAAAGAGAAAACCAAGTTTTTTAGATGCAGAGGAAGCAATATTTGTAATGTGCTTGTGCCAAGAGAGATTAGAAGTCAGGGTAATCCCCAAAAGAGATATATATCATTTTGTCTAGAAATCGGAGTGTCACTAAAGATAAGCATAGGAGCAGAAGAATCCTTTTTGCGAGATATAAGACAAGACTGAGTTTTAGAAGGGTTGAAATCAACTAAGTTATCTTTGCCCCATTGGAGAATTACCTGAAGATCGACATTTAAGGAATTGGTAGCAAATTTTCGAAAACTTGAAGCCAATTGAGCAGGACAAGGTTTCTCAAAATAGAAAGTGGAATGCAATGTGCTATCATCGGCAAAACTATGGAATTCCAGTCAATGGAAGAAGGTCATTAATATACAAGAGGAAAAGAGTGGGGGAAAGAACTGAACCTTGGGGGACACCGGCATTAGTGGAGAAGTTAGAAGACAGAGAGCCATCTACCATCACCTTCAGTGAGCGACCAGAGAGAAAACTGGATAACCAATTACTAAAAACAGTTGGCAAACCATAAGATGGAAGCTTGTTTAGAAGACCTTTATGCCAAACACGATCAAAAGCCTTCGAGATGTCAAGAGCAACTACTTGTGTTTCACCGAACCTTTCCATTGAATTAGTCCATAAATGGGTAACATAAGCCAGAATATCACCAGTGGATCGACACTGACGGAATCCATACTACCGATTGTTGATCACATGGAAGGTTTCTAGGTAGTTTAAGAGTTGGCGGTTAATTGATTTCTCCATTACTTTAGAAAGCGTAGAAGTAATTGCAATGGGACGATAATTGGATGGGAGGGATTTGTCACCCTTTTTAGGAACTGGCTGGATATGAGCAAATTTCCAAGCAGAAGGAAAAACACCTTTGGAATAAGAAAGTGAAAAAAGGCAGCAAAGAATAGGAGTAAGTTCAGGAGCATAGGTTTTGAGAACAAGTGGAGAAATACCATCAGGACCTGGAGCTTTCTTAGCATCAAGATTCATTAAAATCCTTCTGATATCCTTTTCACGGAAGACCACAGGAGGCATTGAATGGAGCGTGTTAGGAATGGTGAGAGGTGTTTTACCAAGATCATTAATACATGAGCTCAAAGAAAAATGGGATGCTAGCAGGTCAGCTTTATCCTTGGCTGAAGTGACAACAGAACCCAGAACCATCTGGTTTGGACAGAGGTGGGAGCAGAGATGGGCAAAAGTTGCGGCCAATAGCTTTGGCAAGAGACCAGAATGCTCGGCTACCATTAGGGCAAGAAGCAAGTTTTCTACTCTTAGCCTCTTCAAACTCTAGTTTGGACTGATTAATAACTGCTTTACAATTGTTGCGAGCTTTGGTGTAGGCAGAAAATGAAACTGAAGAATTAGAAACAAGCCAATTACGATATGCAACGTTCTTCTCTTGGACAGCCTTAGCACATTTATTGGAAAACCAAGGTTTAGATAAAGGACGAGATTTTAAAGTGGAGTGTGGGATAAAGGATTCCATTCCTGCAAGAATAATTTCACTGACACGATCTGAGCAAACGTTGACATCAGAAGTTTTGAAACAGTAATCAGACCAAGGAAAAGAAGAAAAGAAGTCTCGCAGGTCATCCCATTTTGCATTCTTGTAATGCCAAACAATATGAGGTTGGGAATAGCCATGAGATAAAGGTTCCATTGGAGAAGAGGCAATCACCAAGTTGTGATCTGAAGTGCTTAAAGGACCTCTCACTTCAACCTTGTACTTAGAAGGGTTGTTTGTGAGAAAAAGATCAAGAGTATTGGCTGTATCATTAGGATTGTCCGGTATTCTTGTAGGTAAATGAACAATCTGTGCTAGGTCATTAGTAATTGCAAAAGCCTCAGCATCTCGACCTGCTGGGTCGGTGTGACTAGAAAACGGAACCCAGCTGGAGTTTTGAACATTAAAATCACCAAGGAAAATTACCTCACTGTTAGGAAAGTTGGACTGGAGAAAGTCAAGTTGCAAAGAGAGGAAGTCAAAGAGCTCCAAGTGATTAGTGGAGTTGGGAGAACGGTAGAGACAACAGACGAATTTTACACAATGAGGTAGAGAGATTTTAAGCCAGAGAAGATCAAAGAGAGGAGATTCCAAATTGCCAAGTCTTTGACGGGGAATATCAGAACGGACATATGCACAAGTACCACCTTTGAGGCGAAAGGAATCATACAGCAAATAATTTGGACATCTGAGATGAGCAGTAGTTGAATCAACTGATAACTGAGATTCAGTCAGAAAAAGTACATGGGGTTTGGAAGACTGCAAGTGGAAATGGACAACGTTGAGATTAGAATTGAGACCACGTATATTTGTGAAATGAATTAGGAAGTCCTTGGGAGGTTTAGATCTTTTCGCAGATAAGCTTGCTCTATTATTTTGACAATTCATGGTGTATTCAATAGTAAGAAAAAGTGGGTGGGACATGCTGTATGAAGTAATGAAATTTTTGGATATGGCGTACATGTGGTAAGAATATACCCAGATCCTTGACATAACGTGGCCTCGACAATGCTCCCCGCATACACACTACTCGGATTCCCTCCAGTCACTATCTGGCAGAGTAGAGGTAGCAAGATTATACACTAGCTGATCCGGAAGCTTCCTAGAGAGTTACCAATAGGTTCAGTCCGGTGTACTAACTAGCGGCCGGCCTGCGAACACCGTTTTAGAGCTGTACCATCAAAATGTAAGGAATATTGGATCTCGCCACGACATTCATCATAACCTCAAAAATCATCAATCATACTGCATGATGGAAGAGATAGGGAAGGGTTGGCCGGAACTTAGTTCTAGAGACTAAACATGGGTTCCACCACTTCAAGCCTCCAATAAGCAAAGTGGTGGTATTTCACCGGTTGATGAGAGTCATCTACCACCTAGTACTGCCTGGTAATATAGAGGGGCGGCATTCCTCCATGTGGTGTGGGCGCCACACCTCGACCCCTGCTTACGTTGGTTCACACCTGGGTGGTCACCCACCATGTACTTATGCATGAAGGTTATACCCAGGATTACTAACAGTCCCACCATCGTGAAGGTGCAAGCAGAGGATTTGGCTGTCAGACCGTCCGGACTTCGCCGAAATTGGGTCCACTTTGACTTGAGTGTCACCCGAATATCAGTTCCATCAGCGTTTTAGACTCCCAGGTAGCAAGAACAGCTTGTCTGGCATATCTGAGAGAATGTCTGTGACAACCTCAAGGACCTTTACGGAAGCAAAAACCCTTTCCTTTACCCCTAATGGTAATTAAATCTTTAAGTAAATCCCACATCAGTACACTATAATCACTGCCACCTAGTGGTTCCTTTATCTGCAAATTCTTAATACACGAATGATCACTACTGATAACCAGATCAAGAGTATTACTCTCTCTGGTTGCCTCTCGAACATGCTGCTGGCAGAAAACAATCATCCAATAAATCCACAAAAGTCTGACTAGTGTGTGAATGACCAACCCACAAGTTCCAGTCAATATCTGGGAAGTTAAAATCCCCCATTATAAGACATTCTGATTTACTAGCCCACTCGATTTCTCTATACAATTGTTCATTGTACTCATTTGAGTCATTAGGCCTATAACACACTCCTACACTTATTTTTGTTTTCGCAGTGCTTATGTCACACCAAACTGTCTCAACAGTGCACTGTTCATCTATATCAACTGGGTGCACTTCTTCTGATTTTATGTTTTTCTTAATTAACAGCATAATACCTCCTCCCTTCCTATCCTGTCTATCCTTTCTGTACACATTGTATTCCCCAAATTCCAGTTCTGCATTCCTTATTTCTGGGTGGCACCGTCTCTGCTATCCCAACAATATCGCCCTTTGATATCTTGACCTTAAATCTAACATTTAAGGTTAGGGTTCGAAAATATAACAAAATAAAGAAATCTTGGTAAAATTCAGAACAAGGTGCACACTCCAGCATGACATAAACTAACTTTTTTTACTAGCCTGCTTGAATCCATTCTGAATTAGTAACATAAACTAACCTAACCTTTATGCACTAGCCAAATATGAAAAATCTATTAAAAAACCCACACTTCTTTTGCCCCGTCACAGATTATGGACTTGCTAGAATCCTTCCTGATTTAGTGGCATATACTAATCTAACCTTTTTTCACTAGCCAAAAATGAAATTCTACTAAAAAAAAACCCACACTAAAAGCAAACTACACAATTAAAAAACACCAACAGTATAGAGCAAGCACCCTGTTTGAATTTAGCCGAAACCAGTTAACCTTTTCCTTTTTTCATAACACCTAAACTTAAAGATTAGATTATGTCCGGCAGTAATCTGCCAACATAAATTCATTCCAGAAACCTTGGAAGCAATTTTCTATTGACTTAATATCTTGATGGACTTGATTTTCTTGCTCATCACTCACTATGCCAAGGTTTTCAAGGAAAAGTCTAGAAGCAAATGCAAACAATTAAGTTTCAGTGATGTACAACATACCATTTCTTTATATGCTTGGAACAGTTTCCCAACTCCATTTTTTGTATCTGGGATATCTGTGGTTACCCAAAGATTTTCACAAAGCCATCATTCTAAAGAAGCTCTCTGATCTGCAGCCCCACAGATATTCCCTTTTTCACAGAACTGATCTTTGAAAATTTCTCATTTCAGTAACAAAATCCTCAAACTTCATCTTGCCCATCACTTTCAAAAAACTATTAGGCCAAGTTTCAAGTGACTTAATCATTTACCAGGCATGCTGACAATAATTTTTTTTTGTCCTCGCCTTTTTCCCATTATACATATGAGGTCAGTGTTTTTTTTATTGTTTTGGCATGCAATTTTTACGGCCGGATGCCCTTCCTGACGCCGCACCCTTTATCCAGGCTGGGGATATGCGGTGGTCATTCCCTGACCTTCCACATCCTCTGATTTAGTGGTCACTGGCTCGAACCTCGGTCTAATCAGGAGCATGTGCTATGCACTGCTGTTCCTGCCCACTGGCCATGGAGGTGCCGCATGCTCACAATAAATGATCACCCAAAAAAAATTAAAATTGAATACATATATTAGAATTACATCTCCGTGAAGATGAGCAGAGAAGACACTCCATGGCAGACACTACAATGACCTCCATCAAGACTGCAGAGATAAGATGGCATTGAATGAATGGCTCACAAATTAGCATTAGCAGAGGCATTTGATGCAAGAAAGGAAGCTTATGCAGCATCAGCCAAAAAAAAAAAAAAAAAAAAAAAACCCACTTCCACTTCACCCCTCTGTTCGTTCAAAATCCAACTGACCCTTAAACTTATTTAGGCTATCAACCTCCACTACAAGGGATGGAAGTCTGTTCCACCAACCAACCACCCGCTGGCTAAAGGCAAATTTCGGCACGTCTATCCTACATCTGTCTTTCCTCAATTTGAATTTATGCCCTCTCAGGTGATTATATAGCCGACCGGGCTAGCCGAGTGGGTAAAGTACCTGCCCGGCAACCCAAAGGTCGCGGGTTCGATTCCCGCCTCGGGCTTGGATCAAAGTACTGCAAAAACCTTGGGAGGTGCAATATGGCCACAGAAGCCGATGCGCCAACAACTACCAAATCAAAAAAAAATCAATCAAAAATCAGGTGATTATTCTGAGATAGAGGAAGAATCTCATCAGCATTGAGCATGCTCAAACCATTCAAGGCTTTATACACCTCTATCAGATCACCTCGCTGGTGCCTAGTCTCCAGACACTGTAATTTGCAAAACTTAAGCCTTTCTTCGTAAGAGCACCCCTTTGTTCCGTTCACCAATCTTGGTGCCCTTCTCTGTACTCGTTCCAGCAGCTCTACATCCTTCTTGAAATGAGGCCTCCAGACCTGTATACAGTACTCTAGGTGTGGCCTGACCATTGCCTTATACAATGGAATAATCACCTCCTTATCCCTGCTGGAAAAATTCCTGTATATCATTGACAATACTCCATGAGCTACTCTTGCAGCCCATCTGCACTGCTCAGAGAACTTCATATCTGCCTGCACAACCACCCCCAAGTCCCTTTCATTCTCTACCACTGTCAGTGTAGTGCCACAGAGTTGATACGTTGCTCTGGGGTTGCTGTTTCCCATGTGTAGTACTTTACATTTGTCAATGTTAAACTTCATTTGCCACCTCTTAGCCCATCTGCTCAACCTTTCCAGATCCTGTTGCAGCAGCATAGTGTCAGTAGTGTCCTTGACAACCCTGCCAACCTTTGTATCGTCTGCAAACTTGGACATTAAGCTTGATATACCATCATCAATATCATTTATAAATACAGAAAACAATAATGGACTGAGCCCTGAGGGACTCCACTAATAACATTAGTCCACGATGAGCAATATCCATTGATTACCACTCTCTGTCTTCTCCCCCTCAACCACCCCTTTATCCATAGCGGCAATTTGCCTCCAATGTCACACTGCTCCAATTTGTGTAGCAGTCTTCCATGTGCAACAGTATCAAAAGCCTTTCTAAGATCCAAGTACAGTAAACCCCCGCTATTCGCGGTATCTGTATTCGCGGTTTCGCGTATTCGCGATCGCCGATTTAATATAAAATGAAACCTAAAAAAAATGTGAATTTTAAAGCGCCATGAATATTTTCCGCCATAAAAAAACATGAGCGTGGCTAAAATTATCTTTGCCGGTCAAAACAGCGCTCAGTGGGTGGGGGGAGATTGTTGACAAAATCGCGAGCGTGGATGTTTCTCGCTAATCCTTGTTCGGTATGTGTTATGCGCTTGCCATGCAAGGTTTCGTCGTTTGCTTTTAATTTATATGCTTATAAATTGATCTTATTATAATTTTTTTTTACCTTTGCGTTTATTTTTTTCCCTTGATGCGCAATATTTTTTCAGTAAAAGGTAAACTGCAGCCATTATCAATTTATAAATTGATATGCTTACAAAAATGACAAATCTACCGTTTTGCAGTGTAAAACGACCTTTTCGAGTTTTTTAACGGAAGGAAAGTGACTTTATTGTGGACAAGTTCTTTCTAACCCCTACAAAAATATGGCTACGAATAACAAGAGAAATGTGAAAATAGCAAAGAAGGTGATGACATTAGCGAATAAAATTGAGTTATTAGATAAAATTTCTAATGGTGAAAGTGTCTCTCTTCAGTGGCAAAACATTATAAAATCAATGAGTCAACGGCACGATCAATCCAAAAATCGGAAGAAAAAATCCGCCGTAGTGTCCATGAAAAAGCGCTAATTGCTTCAAAAATTTGCTCTGTAACTCGTGATGTTAAATTAGAAAAAAAAAATGGAAAAAGCTTTAAATCTGTGGATAGAAGACCGAACTCAAAATAAAATTCTGTTAAGTTCACTCATCATTCGTGAAAAGGCAAAACTCCTTTATCAACACTTTAGCGAAACTGGTGATAGCACTGGTGGGATAAGTTTTTTTGCTAGCAAAGGCGCTGGTTTGAAATTTCTAATAAATATTACATTTAATATTAAATTGTTTCTTATTTTCATTTCGATGCCATATGCTTGCATTTCACTATGTACTGTCTATGTACATAGTCATGTTATGAAGGTACATATAATACATATAGACAAAATTTTAGACTAGTTTTTCTTATATATTTCATACTTTGGAACGGAACCCCTTTATTACTATGGGAGCAATAACTCAGTATTCGCGTTTTCGGTATTCGCGACATTTCTCAGGAACGTAACCCCCGCGAATAGCGGGGGTTTACTGTATATAATATCAAAGCTATTCCCTGCATCCAGTTCTTTTGTGACTGCATCATAGTATCCAATCAAATTGGTCAGGCAAGCCTTCCCCTTAACAAAACCATGCTGTGTCTGAGCTATAACTGAAGTCTTGTCTAAATGATCCTGCAGTGTTCTTTAACCAGTGCCTCCATTAATTTTCCTGGAAGAGAAGTTAAGCTCACAGGTCTATAATTACTTGTGTCAGCCTTTGATCCTCCTTTGTGAATTGGGGTAACATTTGCACATTTCCAGTCTATGGGTACCTCCCCTGAGTCTTTCTTTTTCTTTTTTCTTTTTTTGGTAGTTATTGGTGCATAGGCTTCTGTGGCCATAATGCACCTCCCAAGGTTTTTGTAGTACTTTGATCCAAGCCCGAAGCGGGAATCGAACCCGCAACCTTTGGGTTGCCAGGCAGGCACTTTACCCACCCGGCTAGCCCGGTCGGCCTCCCCTGAGTCCAAGGAAGCTCTCATAATTATGGCTAAGGGTTTGCTTACTTCCTTTGCTGCCTCCTTTAATATAACTGGATAGATCCCATCCACCCCGGGTGCCTTTCTTGTGTTTATCTTCAACAGTTTCTCCTCCACTTTACTCCCAGTCATTTCAAGATTCTGTAGCTTACTGCTAGAGCTGAATACACCTCTGGCATTCCCCTTGCTGAATAACTCCTCATGTGTGAATGTCGATGCAAAATATTCATTTAGTTTGTTAGCTACCTGAGCAGGATCATCAACAGTTGACCCATCAATATCAAGTGGACCAATCTGATTCAACCCCTTCCTTCTAGAGTTTACATAAGTAAAGAACTCTTTGCTGTTTTTCTTTGCATCCCTTGCCAAGGATTTATCGTAATCTGCCTTCGCCTGCCTAACCTCCTTTGTAACTTGTTTGCATATCAACTTGTATCTATCATAGGCTTCTGTGTCATGTGTTAATTTGTAAGTATCCCATGCATTTTTCTTCTCTCTGGTGAGTATGGGCTTGGCACACCCAGGGTCCTGAGCTGGATATCATCATTCTTCTTTTTCTTGGTGATTCCCTTTTGACTCTCTCTCTCTCTCTCTTTTGGGGTAATTCGGTAATTTTTTTTTTTTTTTTTTGGCTGGTGCTGCATAAGCCTCAGGCTTCCTTGCACCATATAGCTAATAATAATAATAATAATAATAATAATAATAATAGTTCATCTGACATCCATTTTGGCCTAAACCTTTAACAATATTTCTTAGTTGGTAGGTAAAGCCTAGTAGCTTCCAAGATACGTTTGTTTGAATGCTTCCCATTTTGAATTTGCTGTTGGTAACATCATCAGTTGGTCCCACTGTATAGAATTTAAATACTGTCTCAGTCCATCGTAGTCGCCTTTACGGAAGCAATAGCCCTTCCCTTTACCCCTAATGGTAGTTACCTCTTTGAGTAAATCCCACTTCAGCACACTGTGATCACTGCCACCTAGTGGTTCATTTATCTGCAGATTCTTAATGCATGAAGAATCACTGCTGATAATCAAATCAAGAGTATTACTCCCTCTAGTTGCCTCCTGAACATGCTGATGTAGAAAACAATCATCCAATAAATCCACAAAAGCCCTGCTAGTGTGTGAGTGACCAACCCCCAAATTCCAGTCAATATCTGGGAAATTAAAATCTCCCATTATAAGACTCTCTGATTTACTGGCCCACTCTATTTCCCTGTACAGTTTCTTATTATACTCATCAGAGTCATTAGGCCTATAGCACACTCCTACTCTCAATTTTGATCTCCGAATGCTTATGTCACACCAAACTGACTCAACACTGCACTGTCCAGCGATGTCAACCGGCTTCACTTCCTTGGTTTTTATGTGTTTCTTAACTAATAGCATAACCCCTCCCCCCTTCCTATCCTGTCTATCCTTTCTGTAGACGTTGTACTCCCCAAATTGCAGTTCTGCATCCCTTATATCTGTGTGACACCACGTCTCTGATATCCCAACAATATCTGCATTTGATGTTTTGAGCAATACCTCAAATTCATCAAATTTATTTACTAAACTCCTAGCATTGGTGTACACGCAAGTATACCTGCACCTGTTTCTATTCTTAGCTACCCTAACACAACCCATGTGTTTACTTGTACCGCAATGGCTCCCAGCAGTCACTGAAATATCATGCATCTTGTTTTTCAGGCTTCTGCTCATTCTAATAGAAGCAATGCAAGAATCTCTTTCACCTCTGCCGGTGGCTACTGTCAATCTATTGGTCTTTGTCACCCCCCAAGCTAGCAGTTTTCCGACCCACCTAACACTGCCTCGATAGCATCAGCAAATATTCTTGCACCCTTTCTATTTAAGTGTATCCCATCCCTGTAGAAGCAATCTCTCCTGTTAACAAGTACAGTCCAGGCTGAAAAAAAAAAAAACCCCTTGAGCCTTGCACAATCTTTCCAGGGCCGAATTGATCGACAAGGCTCTCATCATATACTCCCTCCTATCGTGTCTGGGCAGAATTGCAGACACTTTCAAATTCAACCCTAATTCTCGGCTTTTGTTCAACAGTGACCTGTACTTGTTAAGTAATTCTGCCGGTCTCCTACTCTTATCATTAGTGCCAACGTGTACAACTATATCACCTTTTGTGCCCTTAAAAGATGATATTCGCTCTACAACGTCATCAACCTTTGCCCCTGGCAGACATACCCTGGTCCTCTTCCACCTATCCTTTTTACAAAGCATGTTCCCCGTTTCCCTGAGAATAGAGTCACCAACAACTACTAGTTCCTTCGGGACCAGCACATTCTGCCTTGGGGGTTGTCTCTGTGTCACGTGATGCCCAAGTGCAAGCTCTGGCGTTGATGTGAGAAGCTGAGACCTTGATGGGCCCCTCAATTTAGTTTCTTCGAGGGCATCCACCCTTTCCTTCAAGCTCTCATATAGGCCCACAAGAACGCTGAGTTGTTGCCTGATATCGATACACTCCTTGCATCGCGCACACACAAAGACATCCCCCATGGCAGTATCATGTCCCGATTGCTCTGCAAACATCAAGCAAGCAGTGCATTTTATAAGGCTGTGAGTCAGAGGACAACTGCCCCCCTCAGTTCTGCTCTGAGCCACAGCACTTCCATTAGCTTGAGCCTTTTGCTTTGCTGCTCTGGTCTGAGTTATGATTCTATTAATTTATTAATTAATTATAATTAATTATGTTAAATATAATTAATTATATTACGTTTGGAATCTAAGTCATTATATGTATTTATTTAAAAGTACAATTTAACTGCTAACGAAGTTCAGCTAAACACTATCTAGTACGGTATATAACTATCGTATCACAAAGGCGGGAAAGTTACGAACGGTAAATCTACGGACACTTAAGTATTAATTAACTTTCAAATCTCGCTGTCTCAATTCAGAATAACGATCCTTACTAGGTCTATAAATGGAAGACTTCCGCAAGACTGAAGGATTCATGCTTGCCATCCAAGACCAGGTAATCAACACTGGGAACTAAAGAAAATATATTGCTAAGTACCCGAAATAACAGATGATGACAATGCCACCTGGCCTGAGAAACAATTCAGCACGTCACTGCAGGATGCAGGGTGATCACTCACAGATATGACCAGGTGACATCAGAAACTTGCAGAAAAATACCAGCTGATCAAAGAAAGTTTACCATATTACAAGTAAGAGACTCAGGCCATATTGGAAACCTCTACTCACAGACTACACTGGGACCATGCCATAACAATGGACAAGACGATCCCGCACAACAGACCAGACATAACCCACATTGACAAGAAGGAAATGGCTACCTACATGATTGACATAGCAGTGCCCAACACCAGCAACTTGCAGAAAAGATCAGGAAGTATTCAGACCTAAGACAGGAAGTCAAAGATGTATGGTATATAGAACAAGTAATGACCATCCAGATCACTGTGTCAACCACTGGCATGGTGCCAAAGAGCCTCCATAAGAACCAAGCAACAATAAGCCTCCCAAAGAACGCTTATATGGAACTCCAGAAAGCTGCAATCCTGAACACCTATGTCTTAGTCAAAGAGTTTCTTAACCAACAGTAACAATAATAATAGTAACTGGACACAACCAACCACCTCATGCACTTGTTACCAATACCCATCACAGGACAGA
Organism: Mastigoproctus giganteus; assembly: GCF_048544385.1. Classification (NCBI taxonomy): domain Eukaryota; kingdom Metazoa; phylum Arthropoda; class Arachnida; order Uropygi; family Thelyphonidae; genus Mastigoproctus; species Mastigoproctus giganteus. The sequence continues at coordinate 156,926,039 of NC_143585.1, forward strand.
AAAAATGCCATAAAGGAGAAAAAAATTTTAGATAATAATAATAATGTTCAAATAAATTTACTCCTTGAAGAGTGAATCAACTTCAATCTGCAGTTGATCACATCCTAGCATTTTTCCTCTTGTTCAGGAGACTTTTCTTGTATCATTTCATAATGAAGATTGGTTTCACCAATCTTCACTGCCATAAGGAAGGTCTCTCTGAATGCGAGTCCTTTTCTAACGTCTCCACTGCCTTCCAATGCTTTAAAAATCCATCACATCAAAGTTCTTAGTATCTTCTCTATCTCTTCATCAGGTAACTCAGAAGCTTTGGATTCAGCCAATTTAACTGGATACTGAGCTTTTCAGTGTGCCACTAACAGTTCCTCAACATCATAGTGCTCTAATTCCAAACTTAGATGGTTACAAACCTAAACAATTCTTTTCCTGCATTTTTAAAAATCCCCTTCTTTTGAAATCCAGAGAAATCGGTCACATATTCAGGTCAGAACTTCCTTCATGTTGCCTCTACACAGTACAAATATCAACTATGATTAAATTTACAAATTTAATTGTAGTGATATTTGAATTAAATTAAATCGTAGTGATTACGAATATCACTACAATTTAATTTTCTGTGATGATATCACTACGAAGTGATATCATCACAGAAAATTAAATATTGTCCACTGCATCTTAATATTGAAAAAATTTCCAAAATTCTTTCAACAGGTTAAAAATGGACAAGCCATCGAAAAGGACAGATCATCCCATTACAAACAGTCAAAGTTGTTACTGTTTGTTAATAGAAAAAAACTCACTGATGGAATGTGGGCAGAGTGGCCCACTGTGGGTTGCCATATGCTATATGTATTCTTATGTCCCCTTATATATGTAAAAATAGATATGTTATATGTATTCTTACATACATAAGGGGACATAAATTTAAATTGAAAAAGGATGGCTGCAGGACAAATGTGCAAAACTTGCTTTCAGCTTGAGAGTAATTGACTAGTAGTTGTTGGTGACTCTATTGTGAGGGAAGCGGAGAACATGCTTTGTAAAAAGGATAGGTGGAATAGGACCAGGGTATGTCTGCCAGGGGCAAAGGTTGATGACGTTGTAGAGCGGATATCATCTTTTAAGGGCACAAAAGGTGATATAGTTGTACACGTTGGCACTAATGATATTAAGAGTAGGAGACCGGAGGAATTACTTAGCAAGTACAGGTCACTGTTGAAAAAAAGCCGTGAATTAGGGTTGAATTTGAAAGTGTCTGCAATTCTGCCCAGACACGATAGGAGGGAGTATGTGATGAGAGCCTTGTCGATCAATTCGGCCCTGGAGGGATTGTGTAAGGCTCAAGGGGTAGAATTTTTTTCAGCCTGGACTGTACTTGTTAACAGGAGAGATTGCTTCTACAGGGATGGGATACACTTAAATAGAAAGGGTGCAAGAATTTTTGCTGATGCTGTGATGCTTCTATTGAAATGAGCAGAAGCCTGAAAAACAAGATGCAGGATATTTCAGAGACTGCTGGGAGTCATTGCGGTACAAGTAAACACATGGGTTGTGTTAGGGTAGCCAAGAATAGAAACAGGTGCATGTATACCTGCGTGTACACCAATGCTAGGAGTTTGGTAATTAAATTTGATGAATTTGAGGTATTGCTCAAAACATCAAAGGCAGATATTGTTGGGATATCAGAGACGTGGTCACACAGATATAAGGAATGCGGAACTGGAATTTGGGGAATACAATGTGTATAGAAAGGATAGACAGGACAGGAGGGGAGGAGGGGTTATGCTATTAGTTAAGAAACACATAAAGTCCAAGGAAGTGAAGCCAGTCGACATCGATGGACAGGGCAGTGTCGAGTCAGTTTGGTGTGACATAAGAACAGGGAAATCAAAATTGAGAGTAGGAGTGTGCTATAGGCCTAATGACTCTGATGAGTATAATAAGATATTGTACAGGGAAATAGAGTGGGCCAGTAAATCAGAGAGTCTTATAATGGGGGATTTTAATTTCCTAGATATTGACTGGAATTTGTGGGTTGGTCACTCGCACACTAGCAAGGCTTTTGTGGATTTATTGGATGATTGTTTTCTACATCAGCATGTTCGTGAGGCAACAAGAGGGAGCAATACTCTTGATCTGATTATCAGTAGTGATTCTTCATGCATTAAGAATCTGCAGATAAATGAACCACTAGGTGGCAGTGATCACAGTGTGTTGAAGTGGGATTTACTCAAGGAGGTAACTACCATCAGAGGTAAAGGCGACTATGATGGTCTGAGACAGTATTTAAATTCTATACAGTGGGACCAACTGATGATGTTACCAACAGCAAACTCAAAATGGGAAGCATTCAAGGAACTAATCTTGGAGGCTACCAGGCTTTACATACCAACTAAGAAATATTGTTCAAGGTTTAGGCCTAAATGGTTGTCAGATGAACTAATGAGACATGTGGCAGTGAAGAAAAATGCATGGGATACATACAAATTAATGGGTGACATGGAAGCCTATGATAGATATAAGTTGGTCTGTAACCAAGTCACAAAGGAGATTAGGCAGGCAAAGGCAGACTACGAAAAATCCTTGGCAAAGGATGCAAAGAAAAACAGAAAAGAGTTCTTTACCTATGTAAACTCAAGAAGGAAAGGGATGAATCAGATTGGTCCACTGGATATTGATGGTTCAACAGTTGAGGATCCCGCTCAGGTGGCTAACAAACTAAATGAATATTTTGCATCGACATTCACACATAAGGAGCTATTCAGTGAGCAGAATGCCAGAGGTGTATTGAACTCTGGCAGTAAGCTAGATAATCTTGTAATAACTGAGAGTAAAGTGGAGGAGAATATGTTGAAGATAAACAAAAGAAAGGCACCTGGGGTGGATGGGATCTATCCAGTTATATTAAAGAGGCAGCAAAGGAAGTAAGCAAACAATTAGCCATAATTATGAGAGCTTCCTTGGACTCAGGGGAGGTACCCACAGACTAGAGATGTGCAAATGTGACCCCAATTCACAAAGGAGGATCAAAGGCTGACAAGTAATTATAGACCTGTGAGTTTAATTTCTGTTCCAGGTAAATTAATGGAGGCACTGATTAAAGAAGCACTGCAGGATCATCTAGACAAGAATTCAGTTATAGCTCAGACACAGCATGGTTTTGTTAAGGGCAGGTCTTGCCTGACCAATTTGATTGGATACTATGATGTAGTCACAAAAGAACTGGATGCAGGGAATAACTTTGATATTATATATTTGGATCTTAGAAAGGCTTTTGATACTGTTGCACATGGAAGACTGCTGCACAAATTGGAGCAGTGTGGCATTGGAGGCAAATTGCTGCTATGGATAGGGGGATGGTTAAGTGGCAGAAGACAGAGAGTGGTAATCAATGGACAGTGCTCAACGTGGACTAATGTTATTAGTGGAGTTCCTCAGGGTTCAGTGTTGGGTCCGTTGTTGTTTTCGGTGTTTATGAATGATATTAATGATGGGATATCAAGTTTAATGTCCAAGTTTGCAGATGATACAAAGGTTGGCAGGGTCGTTAAGGACACCACTGACGCTATGCTGCTGCAACAGGATCTGGAAAGGTTGAACAGATGGGCTGAGAGGTGGCAAATGAAGTTTAACATTGACAAATGTAAAGTACTACATATGGGACACAGTAACCCCAGAGCAATGTATCAACTCTGCGGTACTACACTGACAGTGGTGGAGAATGAAAAGGACCTGGGGGTAATTGTGCATGCAGATATGAAGTTCTCTGAGCAGTGCAGACGAGCTGCAAGAGTAGCTCATGGTGTCTTGCCAATGATATACAGGAATTTTTATAGCAGGGATAAGGAGGTGATTATTCTCTTGTATAAGGCAATGGTTAGGCCACATCTTGAGTACTGTATACAGGTCTGGAGACCTCATTTCAATAAGGATGTAGAGCTGCTGGAACGGGTACAGAGAAGGGCAACAAGATTAGTGAATGGAACGAAGGGTTGCTCTTATGAAGAAAGGCTTAAGTTTTGCAAATTACAGAGTCTGGAGACTAGGCACCGGCGAGGTGATCTGATAGAGGCGTATAAGGCTTTGAATGGTTTGAGCATGCTCAATGCCAATGGGATTTTTCATCTTGCTCAGAATAATCAGCTCAGAGGGCATAAACTCAAAAGGACGGATGTCAGATAGATGTGCGGAAATTTGCCTTTGGCCAGCGGGTGGTTGGTTGGTGGAACAGACTTCCATCACTTGTTGTTGAAGTTGATAGCCTAAACAAATTTAAGGCTCAACTGGACAGGTATTTCGAGCGAACAGAGCGGTGAAATGGGAGTGGTGTTTTTTTTTTTTTTTTTTTTTGGCTGATGCTGAATAAGCTTGCTTTCTTGTATCATATGCCTCTACTAATGCTAAGTTTTATTTTCTGGCAGATGAGTAAAATTCTCATCCATTCTACTACTAAATCAATTAACACAGCATCTTACAATCACACATAACTTTTACATATCCTTGTTATGATGTGCTATGTAACAGGCAAAATCAAAAGGAAACCATAAGTAAACTAATTTCATTCTACCAAAACTAATATAACTGATATGCATCTGATCAAAAAAAAAAAAAAAAAAAAAACAAACTCTAATTGCTGATCACCTGCATAAGCAAAAAATAACACTAGTATTGTTTATACAATTTTCACAATATAATAGCATAGCTTAATTTAATTTATTATGATACCTTTTTATAATCTGCATTGATGTTGGAATAAATTGGATGAAAATTTTAAATTTAAGTTAGCATGAATAAGTTAGGATTTAAAAACAGAATTAAAATGTGCGCAAGGAAGTAGAAGTGCACATCTTCGTCCTTGGTTGTTAATGCTGAAATTTGAAACGATTTTAGTTATACGGTTGGAAACAGAAGGCCAATAGCCATAACAAGTGGCTTTCGTTTTACACGTCTTCAGTTGGCAATGGTAGAATGACAGTAAACGCGTGTATTTAAGAAGACTAGGTTCCCGTGATGCTCCTGGATACACGTGGGAATCTCAGGTGCATGAGATTCCAGACCGGTGCTATGTTATAGGGTAGTGTGGAATTTAATACTTGAAGAGTGGAATGGCGGCAAAACCATTCTATAACTAGGGCTTCATATTGGAAAATTTTAAAACTGGATTTTAATTTGATGACAGGAATTAAGATCCAACAATGAAATTAATTTATACACCCTTCAACAGATTGGTATCCGTAACAATATTCTACCAAACAATACCAAACATTATGTGTTTGGTATTACCAAACTCCATAAACCCAATCACCCACTAAGACCCATAATATCCTTCAGCAAATCAGCTTTCACTAATTTATCTTCCCCCCTCACCAGATTTTCGAAATTTAAAGAAAACAATACCTCCCAAACCTTTGAAAAAATAAATTCTATCACAATAACCAATGCATCCTTTGATGTAGTCTCATTGTTCACTAATGTACATTTGCCGTCAACATTACAAAACTTTGTAATTTCTTAACAGACGACAAAACCTTATCCAATCGCACTTCCCTTTCAATTAATAGCATACTAGAGCTTACAACCTTTCTATTAGATGCCAGATACTTCTGATTTCTTAATCAGATTTACCAGCAAACCTACGGCCTACCTATGGGATTAGGGATCTCAGCCCCCCCATCTGAAATTTACTTAGCCTCCATAGAAAATCATATATTACAACCATACCCCTCAGATATTAAATTATTTATATGATACACTGACAATATCCTCTTAATAGGGCACAAATCCACAATAAATGATCTTTTCATTAAATTTAATTCCATGCATAATAGATTAAAATATACTCTGGAATTGGAAGAAAAGGGACAAATTAATTTCTTAAACCTCACTATATACAGAATTGATACAAAACTAGGAACAAGAATTTTCAGAAAAAATACACACGGGCAAATACTTACACTTTGAATCACATTACCCCCTCAACACAAAAAAAGCAGTCCTTTATAATCAAATTTACAATGCTATAAAATACAGTTCCACACATTGTGACCTTAATAATGAACTACAATATCTTACAAGTAAATTAATATCTAGGAAATATCCTATTCAATTAATCAAACAAACTATTATCACAGTCCAAAATAATATCAACAACCTACCCAAACGCATGTCCAATAATAATCTACGTATTATCCTCCCTTACCATAGTAATTTTGCCAACCAATTCCGCCGTTTATTCAAAAGTACTGATATCACCCTTACATTCTCATATTACAATAAACTAGGTTCATTATTCAACTCATATAAAGATACACAAAATTACCACATTAGTGACGATAATATCATCTACTTAATAAAATGTCAAGATAACTGTAACGCTTGCTACATTGGTAGCACCTCCACAAAATGCGGTCCTACCAAAACATCAAACACACGTGCTTACTACCACTACAATAGCTTTAGGACGGGACAGTCCAATACCGAATCAGCAACACATGTTCAATGCCACAACCACACCCCCCCTTAGTAGATTCAGCCATTCCTATCATCAAATTAAAATCCAGTTTTAAAATTTTCCAATATGAAGCCCTAGTTATAGAATGGTTTCGTCGCCATTCCACTCTTCAAGTATTAAATTCCAAACTACCCTATAAGATAGCACCGATCTGGAATCTCGTGCACCTGAGATTCCAGGCACCTCCGTAGCCAGGTGGGAAGGAGCAGCAGCAGCAGTGCGTTGCACACACTTCTTGATTAAACTGGGGTTCGAGCCCGTCGCCACCAAATACGGAAGATGCGGAACGGCCAGGGAATGACCATCGCATATCCTGGAGCAATATGGCCTTAGTTGCTAATGCTCCTAAAAAAAACCAAATAACAAACATAACCTGAGATTCCCACGTGTATCCAGGAGCATCACGGGAACCTAGTCTTCTTAAATACATGCGTTTACTCTCATTCTACCATTGCCAACTGAAGACGTGTAAAACGAAAGCCACTTGTTATGGCTATTGGCTTTCTGTTTCCAACCATATAACAAAAACGTTTCAAATTTCAGCATTGACAACCAAGGACAAAGACGTGCACTTCTACTTCCTTGCGCACTTTTAATTCTGTTTTTAAATCCTAACTTATTCATGCTAACTTAAATTTAAAATTTTCATCCAATTTATTCCAACATCAATGCAGATTATAAAAAGGTGAGTATCATAATAAATTAAATTAAGCTACATTATTATATTGTGTCAGTTATAAATGGTACTTTCAGAGATCTACAATTTTCGAATTGTTATACAATTTTCTTCAATATTGTGCATTATTATTAGTCAGCTGAAACATATCTCTACCACAGTTCTAGAATTTAAAAAAAAAAAAAAAAAAAAAAAAAATCACTTATGAGAGAGAGAGAGAGAGAGAGAGAGAGAGAGTGTGTGAGAGACAATTTCAGGAAAACAGTCCTAATGAAGTGTCTAGGTAAGTGTTGATGAAGGAAAACAGTCCTAATGAAGCGTGTCTAGGTAAGTGTTGATGTTCAATGGCAAATTTCCTGTTTGCAGATCTATCTATCTCACTCACTAATAAAAGCTTAGCCAGCCACTTACTCACGGGGGTCAAGGGTTGGTCTCTCTCTTGACGACAAAATCACAGCATTCCGGATCACCTTTCTTCTTAAGATGCTGCAAACAAAATACCCACATTCCGATACTACGGATAAACTACTAGCAACAGCCACTAGAGGACTATCTCTTTCAACAATATTGAGAATGGATATGGTACCAGCACCACTCAAACTACCGCCGTTTTATAAAGACGCACTATACCGCTGGAAAAAGCTAAACCTTCACCAAAATCTTGAGAGAACATCCCTTCCCGGAATACTTTCAGAACCACTCTTCTACAATAAAAGAATAATAGACCCTGCAAATGATGACATTCTCTTCTTTCCTACGTGGAACTGGGCAGGAATAAGAACCATAGGCGATCTCCTGACACCAAGCCTTAAATGGAAAGGATCAGAAGATTTGCCCATTAAAACCATAAATGCAAAGCAGCAACACAGGCATCTAAAATCAGAGATCACACAAGCTCTTCCAGACATCACTACAACTAAAGGGATTGGAAATGAAATGTCACTGGATCCTCGCCTTCACCAACCTTCATCATCACATTACCAGAAGACACAGTACCTCTATCTCCTGCACCCTCCAAAAAAAGTCTATCAGCTAATCATGTCTCGCCATACAACCACGATTTTCCCGTCATCCACCTGCCAAGCTTTCCCTACATCCCTTTCCACAAGCCACCATCAAACTTTCAGTGGAACCTTCAGTACAGGACGAAATGTTCCAAATCGGGGATGCAGACGACCAGTGGAGACTGTGGCACAACATCCTTCCTACCCCAGTCAAGCTACAAATCTTCGGGTTACACTCCTCAAATTACTGCCTCTTCTGCGCCACTCCAGGTAAACTGGCACATACCTGGCATGCCCTGTGAACAAGGAACTTGTCAAATACGCTTTGGATGCAGCAAAGCTTGCCTGTAACCACGCCCACACTTCGGAGGACTACTAGTACCTACTTCACTCTGAGCAGACAGCACACACCACCTGCAACTTCCTATTCATTGTGGCCAAGGCCGTCATTTACTTTTATTTGAAGCACACAAGAAGCAGTGACGACGTGCCTCCTGTCGACACATCGGCGCAGCATCTGAAGTGGAGCCTACGGAGGAAGTTGCAGAGGAAACGTCTACTCGAATTCCACAGCAAAAGACCAGAAACTGTGGATCATCTTAACAGCGAATGGAACAGTGGTGGTCACCTCTTCACCATCACTGAACAGTCCATCACCTTCAATGTGTAACACTTAATATGAGAATGATCCAACGCCAAGAAACTGTTTTTCTTAATTCCTGAAATTGAAATGTTGAAACGTTTGTATTTCATTCTAAAAAGTTTTCTTTATCTTTCCTTTTTTGCTTTTGTACATAGAATGTAAATAGTTGTTGTTAAAAATACATCTACTGTTCACGTTTTAATAAAAAATAAAAAAATAATAAAAATTAATAGGCAGTTCGCCTATAAATGTGCAAAGGAAACTGTATTGCATACTAATCCATGGAAATGGCCTGTGACATTTGGAAAAGCTATATGTACTGTACACAATGTTTACTTATTGAGAATTTAAACGAGTCATTACCATTATAAGATAACTGCAATTAAAACAACTATTACTCTGTAATAATTCCTCTATAAAGAACGTGATGCTCTTTATAAAGCATCACGTTGTGGGGCTCACAGTGATCTCTTGATCACACGCATAACTCCTGCAGTCAGGAGATCCAGGCAAGTAAGAGAATGGAGATCTCATAAGAGGGCAAATATTGACCCCTCATTTTGACCCCCCTTTCACCTATTGTTGGGAAGTTAAATAAATTCAAGGAAGAACTCGACAAAGTATTAGAAGAAACGGATGCTTCTTTTATTGAATCATTCATGCTGCATAAGCTTCTTTTCTTGAATCATTTGCCAGTACTTATGCTAATTTTCTCAGTAGTTCCCCACTGTTCCATTTTAGCCTTTATTATTCCTATACACATAGTTAAGATATTTCAAAAAAATTGTTCAAACCTACCATAGCCTTGATGCCCTCAGGATAAAGAAATTTACTATATAATGTGTCCACTGTGTCATTTGGATCAACAGGACATTCTCTTTGCAAAAGAATAGGCCCAGTGTCCAGTCCACTATCCGCCCAAAATATAGAAAACCCAGCCTTTTCATCTCCATTAATAAGTGTCCTGTTTTGGAATAAAAGTAAAATCTAAAATAAAACTATGAAAAGTATATTCATAATATCTCTAATCTTTACCAATTTCATTCCTATAAATATTTTAAATGTATTTTTTATTTTTTTTATTATAATATTCAGCAGGGTTCTGCTACCATTCATTAACCAGAGAATCTTGAAAAAACTGATCTAGTAAAGAATATTTTCTAGTTAAATAATTATTTCTAGTAAAGAAATAATTATAGCAAACAATATTTCTGATCCTTGCTTCAATATGCAAATTAGCATTCATAACATTTTAAAAATGAATTACCACCAAAGATGAGAATTCCAAAAAAAAAAAAAACTTATAAAATTCGATTTCATATTATATAAGCAAATGTTAAGTTCTCAGTTTACAAAAACCTTCTGATTTACATGCATTCCTTGATTATTTTTATAAATTGGGAAGGGTGTTCCATATATTCAAGGATACAATAAACAGGCATGTGCTAAAATAAAATTTTCTATGCATTATCCAATAATTATTATTTACGTTCTTTTTTTAATACATACCTCACACTTTATTTTATATACAGAAAACTCCTATTCATAGCACTAAATGCCCTTTAGATCTCTTTTTTTTTTTTTCTCTTTTTTTTTTTTTTTTTTTTGTGGCCTCTTGATCAATCCCAAGAGTTGAATGCCTAGAGTGCTCCACTTAAGAGCAGTTTTCAAAAAAAAATTAGCAGTTGTCTCTCATATACCATTCGCTTTGTGAGGAAAATTTAGAGAAAAATAATAATTCAAAATTGTTGGTTAATGCCATCTTTATTTTCTTCCATCATTATTTTCTATTTTTGTGTGCCCCTATTCACTTAGGCACTGACTCTGCTGACCAGTGGAGTCAATACCTATGTGTATTGACTAGGTCAATACCTATACAGTGGTCAAACATGGTATTGGGTAGGTGGTCACAATTCAATGATCACTGAGTATACATATATTACTGATCACTGCTGCCTCCCATTTGAGATTACCATTAGTAAAGGCGTATGAGGCAAGAAACCAAGTTTATAAGTATCAGACAAAAAAAAAAAAAAAAAAACTTTCCCATTTGACCCCATCCATTGGTCCAAAAGTTTATCCACTTTTAACTTGAATTTAATGAAGCTCTCAAGTTCCACAATGACAGATGGAAGTTTGTTCCAGCAATTAACTACCCACTGGCTATGGGCAAATTTCTGCACTTCTATTCAACAACTGTGTTTCCTCAATTTCAGTTTATGCCCCCTCAGGTTTGTAATCTGAGCAAGAGGAAGAATCTCATCACCATTGAGCCTATTCAATCCACTCAAGGCCATATACACCTAAATCAGATCACCTCACAGGGTGCCTAGTCCCCAGATGCTGCAATTTGCAGGACTAAAGCATTTCTTTGTAAGAGCATCCCTTTGTTCTCCTCACAAGCCTTGTTGCTCTTCGCTGTACCCACTCTACATCCTTCCTAAACTGAGGACTGCAGACCTGTATGCAGTACTCAAGGGGATAATCATCTCCTTATCCCTGCTAGCAAAATTCCTGTATATCACTGACAAGATCTCAGAACCTACTCTGGCAGTCTGACTGCACTGCTCAGAAAACTTCATATCTGACTACATAATTACCCCCAGGTCTTTTTCACTTTCCACTTCCCTGAGTGTAGTACACACAGTTGGTACGTTTCTCTTCAGTTATTGTTACCAACATACAATATCTTGCATTTGTCAATGTTAAACTTCAGTTGCCACTTTTCGGCTCATATGCCAAACTTTTCTAAATCCTGTTGAAATAGCATATTGTCATTAACAACACTGCTAACCTTTTTATCATCTACAAACTAGGACATTAAACCTGGTATAACTTCATCAATATCATTGATAAATATAGAAAAGAACAATGGACCCAACAATGAAACCTGGGAGACTCCACTAATAACATTAGTCCAAGAAGAGCACTGTCCACCGATTACCACTCTCTGTATTCCCCCACTCAACCATCCTTTTATCCACTGTAGCAACTTGCCCTTCATGCACCAATTTCTACAACAGTCTTCCAGGTACAACAGCATCAAAAGCTTTCTTGAAATCCAAGTATATGATATCAAAATTATTTTTGTAACCACATCATAGTATCCAATCAAATTGGTCAGAAAAGACCTCCCCTTAACAAATGCATGCTGTGTCTGAATTATTACTTTAGTCCTGTCTAGATGATCCTGAAATGCTTCTTTAACCAGTGACTCCATTATTTTTCCTGGAACAGAAATCAAACTAACATGTCTCTAATTACTCCTGTCACCCTTTCATCCTCCTTTGTGAATTGGAGATACATTTGCACATCTCCAATCCGTGGGGACCTCCCCTGAGTCCAACGAAACTCTCAAAATTATGGCTAAAGTTTGCTTACTTCCATTGCTGCCTCCTTTAATAAAAATGGATAGATCCCATCCACCCCCAGGTGCATTTCTTATATTTCACTTCAACAATTTCTCCTCCACTATACTCAGTTATTACAAAATCATTTAGCTCCCTGTTAGAGTTTAATAAGCTTCTGTTCTCCACTTCCCTATGAAATTCCTCATATGTAAATGAAGATGCAAAAATATTTATTCAGTTTATAAGCTATCTGAGCAGGATCATCTACAGTCCTACATCAATATCAAGCAGACCAATCTTATTCATACCTTTCCTTTTAGAGTTTATATAATTAAAGAGGTTTCTGCAGTTTCTTTGCATCCTTTGACAAAGATTTCTCGTAATCTTCTTCACTTGCCTAACCTCCCTTGTGACTTGATTATGGACTAGCTTATATGTACCATAGGATTCGGTGTCGCCTGAAAATTTATATGCATCCCATGCATGTTTTGTCTATGCCACGAGTCTCATTAGTTCATCTGACATCCATCTGGGCCAAAAACTTGAACAGTATTTCTTAGTTGGTATGAAAAGATTTGTAGCTTTCTTGAATGGCTCCCACATAGAATTTGCTGTGAGTAACATCATCAGTTCGTCTCGGTGTATTGAATATAAAAAATTTGTTATACCACTATAGTCACCTTCAATAAAGTTAAAACCCCTCTCTTTACCCCTGATGGTATACATCTTTGAGTAAACCCCAGAACAGCACACTGTGATCACTGCCACCTAGTGGTTCCTCTATCTGTAAACTCTTAATGCGTGAATAATCACTGCTGATAATCAGATCAAGAGTATTACTCCCTCTGTTTGCCTCTCGAAATGCTACGGTACAAAACAATCATCCAATAAATCCACAAAGGTCTTGCTAGTGTGCAAGTGACCAACCCAGAAGTTCCAGTTAATATCTCAGAAGTTAAAATTTCTCAGCTATCTGAGTCCTGCTCAGATAGCTGAGAAACTGAATAGTATTTTGCATCTAGATTCACACTTTAGGAATTCCGTAGGGAAGTGGAGGAGAGAAGCTTATTAAACTCTAACAGGGAACTAAAGATTTTGCCATAACACACAGCAATTTGAAGGAGAAATTGTTGAAGTTGAAATGCACCTGGGGTGGATAGGATCTATCCAGTTATATTAAGGGAAGCAGCAAAGCAATTAAGCAAACAATTAACCATAATTTGGAGAGCACCTTGGATTCAGCGGAGGTCCCCATGGACTGGAGATCTGCAAATCTCCAATTCGCAAAGGAGGATCAAAGGTTGACCGGAATATTTACAGATCTATTAGTTTAACTTCTGTTCCGGGGAAAATAATGGAGTCAAAGGTTAAAGAAACATTGCAGGATCATCTAAACAAGACGGCAGTAATGATTCAGTAATATTGACCCAGAAGATTGATTCAGACACACCACAGGTTTGTTAAGGGGAAGTCCTGTCAGACCAATTTGATTGAATACTATGATATGTTCACAAAGGATGCAAAAATTAATTTTGATATCATATACTTGGATTTTAGGAAAGCTTTTGATGCTGTGGCACATGGAAGACTACTGTAGAAATTGGAATATGGCATTATGTGAAAATTGCTACAATGAACAAAGGGATGGTTGAGTTTGAGAAGACAGAGAATAGTAATCAATGGACACCTCTCTTTGTGGTCTAATGTTATTAGTGAATCCTCCAGCATTCGGTACTGTGTCCATTATTGTTATGTGTATTTATTAATGATATCGATGAAGGTACATCACGCTTAATGTCCACGTTTCCTTATGATACAAAGGTTGGTAGGGTGGTTAATGACAGTAAAGACAGTATGCTAGTGCAACAAGTTAGGTAGGTGGGTGGGCTGAGAAGTGGCAACTGAAGTTTAATATTGACAAATGCAAAGAACTGCATATGGGTAGCAGTAATCCAAGAAAATCGTACCAACTGTGTGGTACTACACTCAGGTAGGTGGAGAATGAAAAAGACCTGGGGATAATTGTGCAGTCTGATATGAAATTCCCTGAGCAGTGCATGCAAGTTGTCAGAGCAGGTCATGGAGTTTTGTCAATGATATATAGCAATTTTGATAGCAGAGACAAGGAGATTATACCTTTGTAGAAGGCAATGATCAGGCCATACCTTGAGTAATGTGTACAGGTCTGGACACCTCATTTTAGAAAGGATGTAGAGTTGCTAGAACGAGTACAAAGAAGGGCAACAAGATTGGTGAGAGGAACAAAGGGGTTCTCTTACCAGGACAGGCTTAAATTCTGTAAGTTGCAGCATCTGGAGACTAGGCACCTGCAAGGGGATTTGATTGAGGTGTACAAGGCCTTGAATGGTTTGAGCAGGCTCAACACTGCTGGATTCTTCCGCTTGCTCAGATTACGAACCTGATAGGGCATAAATTCAAATTGAGGAAAGACAGTTGTAGAATAGATTTGTGGAAATTTTCCTTTAGCCAGTGGCTAGTTGATTGTTGGAACAAACTCTAATCTGTCACTGTGGTAGTTGATAGCTTAAATAAATTCAACAAAGAACTGGACAAATTTTTGGAGTGAGTGGATGAAAGAAATGGGAATTTTTTTTTTTTTTTTTTTGGCTGATGATGAATAAGCTTGCTTTCTTGCATCATACGCTTTTACTACTGCTATTCTGATACTGCAGAATGGATGGATGAAATGGGAATTTTTTTTTTTTTTTTTTTGATTGATGATGTATAAGCTTGCTTTCTTGCATCATATGCCTTTACTACTGCTATTCTGATACTGCAGAAAGTCTTTCAGGCAGCATGGTGGCTGCAGATCCCTAAGGATATCTTTGGACATTTAGTGAAGTCAATGCCAAGGTGAATAGAGACTGTTATCCATGCAAATGGTAGCCCAACATGGTATTAGGTAGATGGTCATAATTCATTGATCAGTGAATATGTATAATACACGGAAATACTAAATGTTAAAGTAAGTTAGTGGAAAAAAGAAGATTGATAAAGAATAACGTTCTAGTTAAAAGTTAGGAAAAGGGATGCCGTTGCCTTATTCCCAACACTATTCAATATATACATAGAGTTAATAATAAAAGAACTGATAGGGTGGGAGAAGAAATGGAGAACAAGAGTGTAAAGGTAAGTAATATTGTACAGAATGAAATTTGTATACATATTGTTGTTAAAACTTCAGGAAATTCGTGAAGAACAAGGGGTCAGAATATATGTTGATAAGTTTATGATAGGTGGGAAGGGATGAAAAGGAAGTAGCCATTTAAACAGATAAAAGGATATTACGAATGAATAAATATGGATGTCTAATCAGTCTAACAAGTTGTGGGAGAAGTAAGGGAATTAGATCTAGCTACAATGGTTAAGACAGCAGCTTCGAAGAGGAAGCCGACAAATACAGGGGGACCAGTAAACACATAAAGAGGTAGGTGTTTTGTATGGAGAATCATGTTCCTGTCCTAAACAAGGTAAATATTGGAAGTGATCACAGAATGGTATGATGGACACAATATAGATGTAAGAAAAGAAAGAAAAAAAACTGACTCGAGTAAATAATACAAAGGCCTTTGAGCTAACAAAAAATGAGAAAAAGCAGTATATACTGGAACTTAAGAACAAGTTTGTGCTTCTGCAGACTGCTCAGGACCAAGATATCGACAAGGAATATTACAACTTTCTGAAAGTAATAAAGCCCAAGAAACCTACAGGTAAAAAGAAATCCAAAGAAGAAAAAATTAGTCAAGAAACACGTTGTTGTTGTTTGGTTTTTAGGAGCATTAGCAACTAAGGCCATATTGCTCTGGGATATGCAGTGGTCATTCCCTGACCTTTCCACATCCTCCGTATTTGGTGGAGACGGGCTCGAACCCCGGTCTAATCAAGAAGCATGTGCTATGCACTGCTGCTCCTTCCCACCTGGCTACGGAGGCACCAAGAGGAAGAAGAAACACTTGTCATGATTAATGGAAGATGACAAATGAACAGCAAGAAAAAGGTGCCTCCGTAGCCAGGTGGGCAGGAGCAGCAGTGCGTAGCACACGCTTCTTGATTAGACCGGAGTTCGAGCCCGTGACGACCAAATACGGAGGATATGGAAAGGTCAGAGAATAACCACCACATATCCCTGGAAGTAATATGACCTTAGTTGCTAATGCTCCTAAAAACCAAATAACAGCAGCAGCAGCAAGAAAAGCACGGACAAGAAGAAAATTGAGTATACTTAGTTATGCAAAGCCCTTAGAAAGAAACTCAGAGAGGCCATAAGAAAAGCAGAATAAGCATTAAGGGAAAACAAAGGATTTAAATCAGCAGCCATAATACAGAAAGATAAATGATACTGAAGAATAGCAATGGTGTACTTATAAATAGCAGAGAAGGCATAATTCAAATAGCAGACAACTACTATAGAGAATTATACAAGGAACGAGGGAATGATGCCAGCAGTGGGGAAGATGGATCGCATATTAATAACACATACAACAACCTAATATTCTTCCTGATGAGGTAGAACATGTGTCGAAGAAAATGAAGAATCAGAAAGCCCTGGGGATTTTTGCCCAGGGCTTTCTGATTCTTCATGTTTCTGAAATTACTGTAGAGTTTTTAAAACTGGGAGGAAGAGCCATGGCACAAAAACTGGCAAGAATCTTCACAAAATGCATTAGAAAAGGTATGACGCCTAAGGAGTGGAATAATGCAATCATAGTTTGCTGCATAAGAAAGGAGATAAATCAGAAATTGGAAATTATAGACCAATTAGCTTGTTATCCCACATCTACAAGTTGTTCATAAGGGTCATTACTAACAGATTAGAAAGAATACTTGATTAGAATCAACCAAAAGAGCAAGTTGGCTTTAGGATAGGATTCTCAACTATGGATCACCGTCACATAATATATCACAGCTAATGGAGAAAGAAAATGAATATAAAACACCGTTATGCCTGACATTTGTGGATTATGAAAAGGCATTTGATTCTATACAGCATAAGGCAATGTTTCGGGAACTGGAAAGACAAGGCATTGATACCCCACATATTATGATTTTGAAGAAAATACATGAGAATGCTACCTCCTTTATTAGACTAGACAAAGACAGTAGCAAATTTAAAATTGAGAAAGGAGTTCGACAAGCAGACACAATATCTCTGAAGTTGTTTACTGCTGCAGTTGAGGAAGCTTTCAGAAGATTAGATTGGTCGCAGAAAAGAGTCAACGTGGACGGAGAGTACCTAAGTCATTTACGATTTGCAGATGACATTGTGGTCATAAGCCATGATCCCAAACAATTAGAGGAAAACCTTAATCAGTTATGCAGAGTTAGTAATGATTTCAGACTAAAGATGAATATGCTAAAAAAAAAGTAAGGATGAACAAGTATGCCACAGAAAGGGATATAATGATTGAAGGAGCAGTAATTGTAAAGGTGGAGTCATATACTTATTTCAGACATGTCATTAGCTGTAATGGTCCTTGAGCTTTTCACAGACATACTCTCAGATATGCTAGTCAAGTTGTACTTGCTACCTGGGAGTCTAAAACGCTGATGGAACTGATATTCGGGTGACACTCAAGTCAAGTGGACCCTATTTCGGCGAAGTCCGGACGGTCTGTGACAGCCAAATCCTCTGCTTGCACCTTCACGATTGTGGGACTGTTAGTAATCCTGGGTATAACCTCCATGCACAAGTACATGGTGGGTGACCACCCAAGTGTGAACCAACGTAAGCAGGGGTCGAGGTGTGGCGCCCACACCACATGGAGGAACGTGGCCCCTCTATGTTACCTGGAAGTACCAGATGGTAGACGACTCTCATCAACCGGTGAAATACCACCACTTTGTTTATTGGAGGCTTGAAGTGGTGGAACCCATGTTTAGTCTCTAGAGCTATGTTCCGGTCAACCCTTCACTATCTCTTCCATCATGCAGTATGATTGATGACTTTTGAGGTTATGATGAATGTCGTGGCGAGATCCAATATTCCTTACATTTTGATGGTACAGCTCTAAAACGGTGTTCGCAGGCTGTCTGCTAGTTAGTACACCGGACCGAACCTATTGGTAACTCTCTGGGAGGCTTCTGGATCAGCTAGTGTATAATCTTGCTACCTTTACTCTGCCAGACAGTGACTGGAGGGAGTCCGAGTAGTGTGTATGCAGGGAGCATTATCGAGGCCGCGTTATGTTAAGGATCTGGGTATATTCTAACAACGTGTACGCCACATCCAAAAATTTCATTACTTCAAACAGCATGTCCCACCCACTTTTTCTTACTATTGAATACACCATGAATTGTCAAACTAATAAGCAAGCTTATCTGTAAAAAGATCTAAACCTCCCAAGCATTACCTAATTCATTTCACAAATATACGTGGTGTCAATTCTAATCTCAACGATGTCCATTTCCACTTGCAGTCTGCCGAACCCCATGTACTTTTTCTGACAGAATCTCAGTTATCGGTTGATTCAAGTACTGCTCATCTCAGACGTCCAATTATTATTCACTGTATGATTCCTTTCGCCTCAAAGGTGGTACATGTGGAATTTGGAATCTCCTCTCTTTGATCTCCTCTGGCTTAAAATCTCTCTACCTCTGTGTCAAATTCATCTGTTGTGTCTACCATTCTCCCAACTACACTAATCACTTGGAGCTCTTTGACTTCCTCTCTTTGCAACTTAACTTTCTCCAGTCCAACTTTCCTAACAGCGAGGTAATTTTCCTTGGTGATTTTAATGTTAACAACTCCAGCTGGCTTCCGTTTTCTAGTCACACAGACCCAGCTGGTCGAGATGCTGAGTCTTTGGCAATTACTAATGACCTTGCACAGATTATTCATTTACTACAAGAATACCGGACAATCCTAATCATACAGCCAATACACTTGATCTTTTTCTCACAAACAACCCTTCTAAGTACACGTTCGAAGTGAGAGGTCCTTTAGGCACTTCAGATCACAACTTGGTGATTGTCTCTTCTCCAATGGAACCTTTATCTCATGACTATTCCCAACCTCGTGTTGTTTGGCATTACAAGAATGCAAAATGGGTTGACCTGCGAGACTTCTTTTCTTCTTTTCCTTGGTCGGATTACTGTTTCAAAACTTCTGATGTCAACGTTTGCTCAGATCGTGTCAGTGGAATTATTCTTGCAGGAATGGAATCCTTTATCCCAAACTCCACTTTAAAATCTCGTCCTTTATCTAAACCTTGGTTTTCCGATAAATGTGCTAAGGCTGTTCAAGAGAAGAATGTTGCATATCGTAATTGGCTTATTTCTAATTCTTCAGTTTCATTTTCTGCCTACACCAAAGCTCGCAACAATTGTAAAGCAGTTATTAATCAGTCCAAACTAAAGTTTGAACAGGCTAAGAGTAGAAAACTTGCTTCTTGCCCTAATGGTAGCCGAGCATTCTGGTCTCTTGCCAAAGCTATTGGCCGCAACTTTTGCCCATCTCTGCTCCCACATCTGTCCAAATCAGATGGTTCTGTTGTCACTTCAGCCAAGAATAAAGCTGACCTGCTAGCATCCCATTTTTCTTCCATCTCATGTATTAATGATCTTGATAAAGCACCTACCACCATTCCCAACACGCTCCATTCAATGCCTGTGGTCTTCCGTGAAAAGGATATCAGAAGGATTTTGATGAATCTTGATGCTAAGAAAGCTCCAGGTCCTGATGGTATTTCTCCACTTGTTCTCAAAACCTGTCCTCCTGAACTTACTCCTATTCTTTGCTGCCTTTTTTCACTTTCTTATTCCAAAGGTGTTTTTTCTTCTGCTTGGAAATTTGCTCATATCCAGCCAGTTCCTAAAAAGGGTGACAAATCCCTCCCATCCAATTATCGTCCCATTGCTATTACTTCTACTCTTTCTAAAGTAATGGAAAAATCAATTAACCGTCAACTCTTAAAGTACCTTGAAACTTTCCGTCTGAACAACGATCGGCAGTATGGATTCCGTCAGTGTCGATCCACTGGTGATATTCTGGCTTATGTTACCCATTTATGGACTAATTCAATGGAAAGGTTCGGTGAAACACAAGTAGTTGCTCTTGACATCTCAAAGGCTTTCGATCGTGTTTGGCATAAAGGTCTTCTAAACAAGCATCCATCTTATGGTTTGCCAACTCTTTTTAGTAATTGGTTATCCAGTTATCTCTCTGATCGCTCACTGAGGGTGATGGTAGATGGCTCTCTGTCTTCTAATTTCTCCACTAATCCCAGTGTCCCCCAAGGTTCAGTTCTTTCCCCCACTCTTTTCCTCTTGTATATTAATGACCTTCTTCCATTGACTGGAATTCCATAGTTTTGCCGATGATAGCACATTGCATTCCACTTTCCATTTTGAGAAACCTTGTCCTGCTCAATTGGCTTCAAGTTTTCGAAAATTTGCTACCAATTCCTTAAATGTCGATCTTCAGGTAATTCTCCAATGGGGCAAAGATAACTTAGTTGATTTCAACCCTTCTAAAACTCAGTCTTGTCTTATATCTCGCAAAAAGGATTCTTCTGCTCCTATGCTTATCTTTAGTGACACTCCGATTTCTAGACAAAATGATATATATCTCTTTTGGGGATTACCCTGACTTCTAATCTCTCTTGGCACAAGCACATTACAAATATTGCTTCCTCTGCATCTAAAAAACTTGGTTTTCTCTTTCGCTCTCAGCATTACTTTTCTTCCAGACAGCTGCTCACTCTGTATAAATCACAAATCCGCCCTGCCATGGAATATTGTTCCCACATCTGGGGTGGTGCCCCCAAAACCTCTCTCAGGCTTCTTGATTCCATTCAGAAGAGGGTAGTTAGGTTAATTAATGATTCATCTCTAACAGAGTCTCTCCACTCGCTTTCTCATAGATGTACTGTTTCTGCTGCATGCCTCTTCTACAGATACTTCCATGGGCACTGTTCTTCTGAACTGGCTTCTATAATTCATGCTCTCTCTTTCAAAACAGTCCGAACACGTGGCGCCACCAGCCAACATCCATTTACTGTCCAACTTCAAACCCACAGAACCAACTTTTCATCTTCCTCATTTATTCATTCAACTGCCGTTTTCTGGAACAACCTTCCTTCATACATATTTCCTGAAAATTACAATCTACAGAAGTTCAAGCCCAATGTCAACAAATATCTTCTTTCATCTTCTCAACCTCCAACCCAAGCATGGTACTAAGTACTGTGTAAAGTGTAAAGTGTGTTTAGGGTCTAACGGCACCAGGGGTTACCCCCATCTCCGTGTAGTCTACATTGTCGCGTGTTACAGAACACTGTAAAGGCCAGAGATTTAAAAGTGTATGGATATTGTTGGATGTAGTGTCGTGTACCGTTGTTCATCTGGCTATTTAGCCGCTGGACCCCTACTGAGGCCCAACGTTGCCCACACTTAGCCCCGTGGAGGCAAGCCAGGTACACCAGTATTTTTAAATAAGTACTCTGGCAGGTCCTGCCACCTAATTTCCTGGGATTTCAGTGGCTAGGACCAAAAAAAAAAATGGGGGGTGCGCTAGAGGTTGGGTCAGGCCAAGGAGTTTTAAGTTATACAGTGTGGAATTAAGAATTTTGGGTGTAGGGCTAGGATAATTTTGACATGGGATGAACGCTAGTTGGAAAGCTAGAGGGGGGAGGGGAGACTAAAGGCTGGGGGGTGAGAGACAGAAGTATAGGGTCGATAGAGTAGATGACCCCAAAATCAGTGAGGCAGGCCCATGCCACACCAGAAGGAAAGGGGGGTGGCGGGGAGGAGACAAGGGGACCTTCACCTCCTCCCCGCCAGGACAGGGGAGAAACAGGGCCGCGCAAGGGAGCACGGGTTCAGGATCGCCACGTGGCATTGGCAGCAATGCTGCGTGAAGTCATAGTTGGCAGAGTCCAGTCCGAGAAGGTAAGATTCGAGTAGTGCAGTCCTGGGACAGACAGGTCCCGGCCGGGTAGTGAAGTCATTTCAGTAGTGAGCTGCATGAAGATGTATTTGGTAGAGTCAATCAGAGAGGATCAAATCCGAGTAGTGTCAATCCTGGGACAAAGAAGTCCCGTCCAGATAGTAGAGTCATTTCGGTGGTGAGTCAACTTGGTGGGAGGCGAAGCCGGAGCGGCAGTCATGGTAGATGAAGGTGATGTTGAGACTACATTGTAAAGGCACAATTATTGTGCAGGTTGAAAGTCTTCACGGGGATTGCAGTGTGCTGAAGCAAGTAGTGGTCTTAACACATGGCTGTTTAGGCCGTTTCATTGTCTGGTTGGGTCTGATTCTGTGGTTGTGGTAGGGTTTTCCGCCTCGTGAAGAGACCCTGAGCAAAGTTCGAAAAGGCTGTATAGGTATGGTGGTCTTCCAGGAGATGTTGCTCCTGATCTCTCAGGATGAAATGAATTTGTGTGATGAGAGAAGATCTGAGGTCATCATATAGTAGGCAGTCATGCATCAAGTGGTCCCAGGTTTCCTGGGCACCACAGGTGCAAAGGGGGCTGTCGGAAAGTCCAAGAAGGTTCAGTTTGCTGCGAAAGGCACCATGCCCTGTTAGGAGGTACGTGGTTAGAAGGCCTGGGGAGAACCAGGATGGTGATTTGGGATATACTTTGCATATGTCTGGTATAAATTTGCGGGTGATGGCCCCTTTGGTGGATTCAGACCATCTGGCTTGCCAGGTCTGTTGTAAGTAGGTTAGGAGTCTGCTTTTTTCGCTGGAATAGGTGTTAGCAGGATCCGTGGTAAAATCAATAAAGGTGGTAGACTTTCCTCTGCTGAGTTGATACATCATCCCCACATGGGCCACCTCAAGGTCTAGGAGCAGTACACCGGCGAGGACTTGTAGGGCGTGCGTGCTGGAGGTGCAACATGCTCTGGTTATCGTAAGGAGAATTGGCCGTTGAATGATGTTCAGCTTTCTTCGTCCTACCACAGTGGAGGCTTTGGTGAACCATATGCCAGAACCGTAGGTGATAGCTGGTATGAATATGGTTTTATACAGTAAGGCTAGAGTGCGTTTTTTGAGCCCCCAATCTCGGCGGGTAACCCTGGCAACCAGTGCAATGTAATTTCTAATTTTCTTTTGTAGATAGTTGAGATGTGGGAGAAATGTTAGTTTGCTGTCGATGATAATGCCAAGGAGTTTCAGCTGAGTAACAAGCTTGATGGTTGTGCCATGTATCTTGATTTGAGGCGGCCTCCGCGGATCAAGATAGCCCTTCAGGAGAATGGATTGAGTTTTTGTGGATGAGATGGTCAGATGGTTTTTCCGGACCCACGCTTGAAGGGTGGTAAGAGCTCTGTTGGCAGATACTTCAAGCTGAGCCCTGGAGTCCCCTGCAGGATCAGGGAGAGATCATCAGCATATGCCAAGGTCTGGACATCGCCTAAGTCAGTACTGAGAAGCTCGTCGAGTACAGAGTTCCAGAAAAGGGGGCCCAGGACAGAGCCCTGAGGGCAACCTCGGTGGACACGACGTTCCACGCTGGAGAAGGGAGCCTGAACCACAATGCTCCTGTCACTGAGATAGTTGGCAATGCAGTTGTAGAGATTTCCTGGGAGCTCAGCGCGTCTCAGCCGTCCGAGGACGCTAGGCCACCATAAGGTGTCGAACGCCCCAGCAAAGTCGATCGAGATGACAAGGAGGTACTTCTGGGTGCAGTTCCTGGCAGCATTTGTAATGGCCTCCAGCGCATCGACCGTAGACATGCCCGGTTTGAATCCAAATTGATTTCGTGCTGGTAGCTGTGCAGTATTGTAATGGTTTTCCAGTCTCCGTCTAAGGAGCTGCTCAAAAACCTTACTCAGCACAGGAAGGAGAGCAATAGGCCTGTACGAGTCAGGGCGATCATACGGTTTAGTTGGATTTTTGAGTATGAGCCGAATGGACGCAGTTTTCCAATCAGTTGGGAACCATCCCTTTAGCAGGCAGTGGTTGAAGAGGTTTAGCAGGGTTTCTGGAGCGAATTCAGCAACTTTTTTAATTATTTCGGGCTCGAGCATGTCCAGGCCTGGTGACTTGTTATTTCTCAGTCTCCCAATGGCCATAGAGAGATCCTCGACGTTGAAAGGCTCTTCCACGAGTGTTGAGTTATAGTTGTTATTGTCGAGGCAAAGCTGCTGTTGTTCTGGTGAGTTGTCATCTGGTGGCTGTTTGAAAGAGTAATCAAGTATGTTTGAAATTGAATGCTGCCAGGTGGAGGTCATGTGGCCTTGTGGGGTGATTGTGGAGCGAATAACTTTTCCCCTTGGCAGTTTGTTTGTTGTTACCTTGAACACAACACCCCAGGGGTCAGAGTTACCAACTGTTGATACCAGGTGCTCCCAGGACAGTCTTTTACGCTGCCTGATCATCGCGTTGTAGGCGTTTCGAGTTTCTCTGTACTCCTGCCGGAGGTATTCAATTTCTGGAGGGGGCCAGGATCGCCTGGCTCGTTGGAATGCATGCCTCTTTTGGTTTACTTCACGTCTGAGGGCCTGAAGCTCTCCTGACCACCAGGGGACTGCTCCAGGGATGGGATTTTTCCGTTTTATTGCTGTGTTTGCAGCGTTCGTAATTATGTCCGTGACCTTGCGCTGATGGGAGTCTGGATGCTGAACTTGCACATTCTCGGTTTGTAAGTGCAATATCCCATTGATGAGTGTTTCTTTAAACAGGTTCCAGTCAGCTTTGTTCAAAGCGTATCTGTGTTGCTTCTGTCTGATAATTGTGGACTGAGTAATCGATCTGTACATGTTGAAAGTTATGGCCCGATGGTCTGAGGTGGACCAGCCCTCCCGTACGGTCCAATCCGACAGAAATCTAGCAAAGGACCTAGTGGAGAGAGTCACGTCAATCGTAGATTCCCAAAGTGAGCTGGAAAACGTCGGCAGGCTGTTGGGCCTATTTATGACTTCCAGACCACTATTGGCCAGGAACTCCTCCAACCGCTGTCCATTTGCAGCACTTCTACGCCCTGGGGTCTCACTGTGCCAGAGGGCAGAGCGGCAATTTACGTCAGCACAAATGACAATTTTTGCACCCGCCAGTTCTGTTAAGACATGTTGTAGGTACTGGACTGCAGGTAGAATGTCCTCTCCCGGCCTGCAGTACAGAGAAACGGCATAGAAGTCGCCCAGAGAGGAGATGATGTGGGCGCAGGCGGCCCCTGGAGAACAGAGATGAGATATCTGCATCACAGTCAAGTGAGGATTCCTCACAGCGATCGCCGCCCAGGGTGTCACACCAGGAGCCTGGACAATTTTGTAGGACAAAGGGTATCCCCTTATTTTGTTTGAATGAGTGTAGGCTTCTTGTATTAAGAGAATATCGATGTTTTCCTCATCTGCCTTCTGTCGGAGTTGTGCCACAACGGCCTTTGCCCGCTGCGCGTTTATTTGCAGGAATTTTATCTTGTTGCTGTTATACTGTTTATGCAGTGTCCCCATAATTTATTCGTTGTTGGAGCGTGCTCTTGGCCTTGATGTAGACAGGGCATTTATTATCCCGAAGTGAGTGGGCATGAGGTAGTTTCTGGCTTTTACAGTTAGCACAGATTGGTTCATTGGCCTTGTTCGGGCAGGTTTCATAGCTGTGGCCTTTATCGGCACAGTGACCACAGGTCTGTTCTGTCTGGGTGCACGTGTGGGTCGTGTGACCGAAACGACAGCATCTGAAGCATTTTGGGACAGCTACATGCTCCTTGTAGTGGTGAGAGCCCCAATTTATGTACACTCGATTGTGGTGGGTCAGTATGTGCCAGGCTGTTGGTGCCAGTTCTACAACCCAGTTGAAGGAAGTGCCACTTCTAGACTTTGTTTGGTACTTTGGCTTTATTAGGTTAGCTGGGTTCTCTTTTGGGAGTGCATGTTGGAGGTTGCGCCTGTACAATTCATCTCGTATGTTGTTGGGGTCCAGGCCCTTGTCGATGTCATAAATTACTATTGAGGGTGCCTTTTTCCTTGGGGACTCAGCTAGAAGGCCCAGGGTAGGTATCTTAGCATTTGTTAATATCATATCAGCGTCGTCCTTCGAGTCAGTTTCTATGATGATGCCAGTATTTCGGGTCTTTCGAATGGATTTTATTTTAGTGTTTCTCAGGTCATCAGTAAGGGAAGCGATTACAGTCTTCTTAATCTCCTCGCTTGTTTTTGGTGCATTGGCTGTGGCCGGCTTGAGAACTACCAGGTGTGGTGTTGGTAGTAATGTCTTTCTTTTTGGTGGCGGGTCCGTTCTCGTATTTGGCTTTGTGTTCCTCAGCGCATCAGCAAAAGTTGGGGCGCGCTGTAGCATTTGTGTGCCCCTACATTCGAGGTATGCCTCGAGTTTGGCCTCATTCCTCTCAGAAGCAAGGTGAACGTTGCGCAGGATGGTTTCAAGCTTTGCCCAGATACCAACAATCTCGCCCCGAAGGGTTGAGGTAATGCGGCTGGAAGACGCTTTTAGTTTATTTTCTAGTTCAACTCGCAGGGCCAATACCTGCTCATTAACGGTGCCCTCTGGAAGAGTTGGGTCGATGTTAGTCGACTCTTGCTGTTTTGTCGTCTTTTCGCGGTTGTCTTGTATGGGGCCCTGGGATCCCTGGGGCTCTTGAGGCTCACTTTGCGAGCGGGTTTCCCTGTCCGATTGGGGAACTACCCGTTTTCTGTTTCTTTTTGGATACCGGTGTCAGCCGGACATCCCCAAAATTATCCGTGATTTCAATGTCAGGTTGATCACTTTTTGTATTATCAGTGGTTTGTTGAGCGCTCGATGAACAAATCAATTCAGTGGGATTTGTACTGGGTGTATCCATATTCTCAGATTAGTTGGAAATATCGGTTTATCGGGAATATTCGGATAACAGATTATTGCTGCACAGTTTGATAGAGGTTGAGGAATGACGAAGTTTCGTGCCAACCACAGGTTTGTGGCTAAATTTGAAGCCAGATAGTGCAAGGATGTCGATTTGGGCTATCCCCCACTGTCACGTGAGGGGGGGGGATGCACAGCCGTAAGACAGCCTTGGAGAACCTGTGCTACTTTCTTCTAGCGTTTTCGCAGCCGCAGAAGCTTATGGTAAAGTCTGTTTTTCCTCTATACAAGCAGGAACGAAAGTAAAAGCTGTCCATGGTAAGTCTATTGCAGCGGGGGGGGGGGTCACTGAAATCATGATTTCACCGAAAATTGTTCCCTAACATAGTTTGAAGATATTGGACGTTATCACAGTTCAAGGTTTCACAGGTGGAATTGCCGTCCCCAATCAAGGTCACAGCTGAAGGGGTAGATAATTCACTAATCCCTGCGCCGGAGGGGAGTGCTACACATTCCTCCCAAGTCTAGTGCAGGGTATTTGCGTGGCAACCACAGTATAATTGGTGCCTCTCTATAGCCCTGCTGTCAGCCGCATGGTGACCAGTACGGTCTGGCAACAAAGGATATAGATAAAAAACGCAAATAATCTGCAAAGTTCCCGTTAAATAATCAAAAGTTTCTCACCCTAAGATCCACTGTAGTAGTTATACTAAGGAGTAAACTTTTCAAAAACTAGTAGACACTGTTACCACATATTAGTGAACAAGATCCAGGAGCGCGGAGAACGTGCGTCCACACTAGACGGTACTAAGTACTAGGTACTAAGTACTATAGGTTCTAATACCTCTCGTGTTTGGGGTTCACATAAAAAAAAAAAAAAAAAAAAAAATTGGTATATCAAGCTTAATGTCAAAGTTCGCAGACGATACGAAGGTTAGCAGGGTTGTCAAGGACACTACTGACACTATGCTGCTGCAACAGGATCTGGAAAGGTAAGCAGATGGGCTGAGAGGTGGCAAATGAAGTTTAACATTGACAAATGTGAAGTACTACATATGGGAAACAGCAACCTCAGAGCAATGTATCAACTCTGTGATACTACACTGACAGTGGTAGATAATGAAAAGGACCTGGGGGTGGTTGTGCAGGCAGATATGAAGTTCTCTGAGCAGTGCAGACGGGCTGCAAGAGTAGCTCATGGTGTATTGTCAATGATATATAGGAATTTTTCTAACAGGGATAAGGAGGTGATTATTCCCTTGTATAAGGCAATGGTCAGACCACACCTAGAGT
The DNA here is from genome assembly GCF_048544385.1 of Mastigoproctus giganteus. Taxonomy (NCBI): domain Eukaryota; kingdom Metazoa; phylum Arthropoda; class Arachnida; order Uropygi; family Thelyphonidae; genus Mastigoproctus; species Mastigoproctus giganteus. The sequence goes on from NC_143585.1 coordinate 156,954,280, forward strand.
ATTGTATACAGGCCTGGAGGCCACATTTCAAGAAGGATGTAGAGCTGCTGGAACGAGTACAGAGAAGGGCAACAAGATTAGTGAATGGAACAAAGGGGTGCTCTTACGAAGAAAGGCTTGAGTTTTGCAAATTACAGTGTCTGGAGACTAGGCACCAGCGAGGTGATCTGATAGAGGTGTATAAAGCCTTGAATGGTTTGAGCATGCTCAATGTTGATGGGATTCTTCCTCTTGCTCAGAATAATCACCTGAGACGGCATAAATTCAAATTGAGGAAAGACAGATGTAGGATGGACGTGCGGAAATTTGCCTTTAGCCAGCCAGTGGTTGGTTGGTGGAACAGACTTCCATCCCTTGTCGTGGAAGTTGATAGCCTAAATAAGTTTAAGGCTCAGCTGGACAGGTATTTCAAACGAACACAGAGGTAAAGTGGAAGTGGTTATTTTTTATTTATTTATTTATTTTATTTATTTTTTTTATTTTTTGGCTGATGCTGCATAAGCTTGCTTTCTTGCATCAAATGCCTCTACTAATGCTAATGCTAATGGTCAGACAAGACTTCCCCTTAATAAACTCATGCTGTGTCCGAGCTTTAACTGAAGTCTTCTCTAGATGATCCCACAATGCTTCTTTAATCAGTGCCTCCATTAATTTCCCTCTAACAGAAGCTAAACTAACAGGTCTGTAATTACCTGTTTCTCCCTTTGACACTCCTTTGTGGATTGGGGGTAAATTTTGCAAATCTCCAGTCATGGGTACCTGCCCTGAGCCCAAGGAAGCTCTCATAATTATGACTAAGGGTTTGCTTACTTCCTTTGCTGGCTCATTTAATATAACTGGATAGATTCCATCCACCACAGGTGCCTTTCTTATGTTTATCTTCAAAAATTTCTCCTCCACTTTACTCTCAGTTATTACAAGATTACTTGCAGAGTTTAATACACCTCTGGCATTCCCCTCGCTGAATAACTCCTCATGTGTGAATGTAGATACAAAATATTCATTTAGTTTGTTACCTACCTCAGCAGGATCATCAACAGTTGAACCATCGATAACAAGTGGACCAATCTGATTCATACCCTTCCTTCTAGAGTTTACATAAGTAAAGAACTATGCTCATTTTCTTTGAATCCTTTGCCAGATTTCTCGTAATCTGCCTTCGCCTGCCTAACCTCCTTTGTGACTTGGTTACAGGCCAGCTTATATCTATCATAGGCTTCTGTGTCACCTGTTAAATTATATGTATCCCATGTATTTTTCTTCTCTGCCACATGTCTTATTAGTTCATCTGAAATCCATTTAGGCCTAAATCTTGAACAATATTTCGTAAATTAATTAAGAAAAATTAATTCTTTGAATGCTTATCATTTTTGAATTCGCTGTTGCTAACATCATCAGTTGGTCCCCACCATATAATACTGTCTCAGACCTATGTAGTCACCTTTAAAAAAGCGAAAAGCCTTCCTTTTACCCAATGGTAGTTACCTCTTTGAGTAAATCCCACTTCAGCACACTTTGTTCACTGCCACCTAGTGGTTCCTTTATCTGCAGATTCTTAATGTATTACTCCCTCTAGTTGCCTCCCGAACATGCTGATGTAGATAACAATCATACAATAAATCCACAAAAGCCATGCTAGTGTGTGTGTGGCCAACCCACAAATTCCAGTCAATATCTGGGAAATTAGAATCTTCCATTATAAGTCTCTCTGATTTACTGGCCCACTCTTTTTCCCTGTACAGTTTCTTATTATACTCATCAGAGTCATTAGGCCTATAACACATTCCTACTCTCAATTTTGCTTTCCCAGTGCTCACGTCACACCAAACTGACTTGACACTGCACTGTCCTGAAATATCGATTGGCTATACTTCCTTGGATTTTATGTGTTTCTTAACCAACAGCATAACCCCTTCTCCCTTCCTGTACCCATTGCACTCCCCAAATTCCAGTTCTGCATTCCTCATATCTGTGTGACACCATGTCTCTGTTATCCCAACAACATATGCCTTTGAAGTTTTGACCAAGACCTCAAATTCATCAAATTTTATTTACCAAATACCTAGCAGTAGTGTACACACAAGTATACATGCACCTGTTTCTACTCTTAGCTACCTTAATAGAGCCCATGTATTTATTTGTTTTGCAATGACTACCAGCAGTCTCTGTAATTCCCTGCACCTTGTTTTCCAGGCTGCTGCTCATTCCAATAGAAGCAGTGCAAGAATTACTTTCATATCTGCAGTGGTTACTGTTAGTCTATTAGTCCATGTACCCCCAAGCTAGCAGTTTTTCGACCCACCTAACTCTGCCTTGATAGCATCAGCAAATACTCTTGCACCCTTTCTATTTAAATATATCTCATCCCTGTAGAAGCAGTCTCTCCTGTTAACAATAACAGACCATACTGAGAAAAATTCTTCCCCTTCACAATCTCTTCACAGCTGAATTGATCAACAATGCTCTCATCATATACTCCCTCCTATCATGTCTGGGCAGAATCACAGCACTTTTAAATTCAACCCTAACTCCCAGCTTTTTTTCAACATTGACCTGCACTTGTTTAAGTAATTCTGCCGGTCTCCTATTCTTAATATCATTAGTGCCAACATCACCCATTGAGCCCTTAAAAGATGATATCTACTCTACAACATCATGAATCTTTGTCCCTGGCAGACATACCCTGGTCCTGTTCCACCTATCATTTTTGCACAGTATGTTCCCTATTTCCTTGACAATAGAGATACTGACAACAACTAGTTCATTTCAGACCAGCATTCTGCCTTGGGGGTTGCCACTGTGTTGTGTGATGTTCAAATACAAGCTCTGGCATTGATGTGAGCAGCTGAGAGCTTGATGGGCCCCTCAAATTAAATCCTTCAAGGGTATCCACCCTGTCCTTCAAGCTCTCATAATAGGCCCATAACAACACTGAGTTTGCACCTGATTTCCTCAGTCTTCTTACATCATGCACACACACAAAGACATTCCCCTTGGCAATATCATGTCCCGTTCCTGATTGCTTTACAAACATTAAACAAGCAGTGCATTTCAAAAGGCAGTAATTCAGAGGACAACACTATCTAGCCAGTTCAGGAATCAATTGAAAATCCTCGGGTAATTCGTTTGAACTCAAATCTTCCGGATCAAAATCTTCAGGAAGTTCTTGAATATAATTTTATGATGTCGACGGTCCAGCTGCTTGATGAGAAATCAATGTAGAAGGTTGATGTTGATCAAAATCTTGAGAAATGGTTGGCTGATTACGGGAACAGACGTCTATCTGTCGTTGTAGAAGTTGATAGTTTAAACAGATTTAAGGCAGAACTTAAACATTTGGAGCAAGGGGATGAGTGAAATAAGGGGGGGTTGTTTTTTTTTGGCTGATGCCATATAGGCTTGCTTTCTTGCATCATGTGCCCTTGCTAATGCTAATGCATATCCTACCACTCAGAAACATATTTTATTAAACTCTTTTTTTTTTTTTTTCTTCTTCTTCTTTTTTTTTTGTTCTCTATGTTTTTGAACTTGTTCTTTAGTTGATATGGTTGATATGGAAGTATAGTTGATATGGGAAGCATCTTCGGTGGCTTTGAAGCTTTCATTCTTGCATACTTCTCTCGATTTCCCTCATCTGGAGTTTTAGCCATCTTCAAAATACTTTTATAGGTATTTTTACGATTCAATAGTTAGCAAAACCAATTTGTAGACTAGTATGATGTCATAACCAAAAACTACTGCAAGGAGTTATTGTTTGTTGAAGTAATTGTTTTATTGTTGAGTTCTTGAATGAAAGCCGTTTAAATTTTAAGCAATCAAATGGTCTTGTGTGAAAGAATATTCATTAATACAATCAGAAGATTTCATTAAAGTCTGCATTTTTTTCATTCCCCATGTTTTTGAACTTGTTCAAGGCTTCTTCGGTGGCTTCAAAGCCTTTATTCTTGCATAATATTACTACCTGCTGCTTACTCTACCGAATCACCATTAGTGACTGAGTTAGCATTGCTAATGTCATTTACGAAGTGACGTAACTGGCGTCATTTAAAATTTAAACGGTCAGCTTTCCTCATTACCAATCAACTGCGTCATTTCTGTTACAAGAAAATTTCGTTACCAATCGATTTTACTCTAGTGCTGCCATAGATATTTTCACATAAAAAAAAAAAAAAAAAAACCTTCCCATTTCACCCATCTGGTCACTCCAAATGTTTGTCTAGTTCAGCCTTAAATTTATTTAATCCTGGCAGGATTAGCATTAGTTGAGGCATATGATGCAAGAAAGCAAGCTTATATAGCATCAGCTAAAAAAAAAAAAAAAAAAAGAAATTACAGACCTATATCAAAAAAGGTATAAGCAAATTAGTTTCTGGAAGTTGACTAACATCTTTAATCTAACCTTAAATACCTTAATTACCAATAACTACATTTTTATTTTTTTCATCGACCTGTCCAAAGCTTATGATTTGACAGATAAGTTATTATCAAATAAATTAGCATTAGCAACTTCCATAGTAACAAATAGAAGTCTGTCCCAGCAATGAATTACCTGCTGGCTAAAGGCAAATTTCACACATATATTTCACAACTGTCTTTCCTCAATTTGGATCTATGTTGTTGTTGTTATGGAGGCTTAATGGCACATAAGCTGCTAAGGCCATAATGTGCCTATTCACTTATTATATTAAAACATGAGTTTTCCATAAATCAGAAGAAAATCTGAAATCAGAAATAATTAAAAAGCCCAGTTGCCTGAGAAAGTCAAAAAATTCAGAAATATTTGCCTTATCACCAATCAGGTTTTCAAGAGTTATTGGTTTATGTAGATTAACCAGTGAGATCAAGGATGAAGTTCTGGCTTGTTTATAATAGGAGCAGACAATAAGAATATGTTTTACAGTCAAATTGTTAGAACAATGTGTACATTGTGGTGGATCATCTCCTGTCAGTAAATGAAGGTGGGTCAGATGAGTATGTCCTTTTCTTGCCTTTGAGAGGACTACTTCTTCTTGTCTTGATGTACGGACACTGGAGCGCCAAATTTTCGGGTCTTGTTTAAACTGAAAGAGTTTATTATTAGTCTGAGAGTGCCACAGTGCTGTCCATTGTGATAGGCAAGCAGCATGAATGGTTAGTGCATAATCTGATGCTGGAACAGGGATGTTGGTTAAATCTAAGGTAGTTGGATTTTTTGCAGCTTTATCGGCCAGTTCATTGCCTAAAATACCGGAATGTGCTGGAATCCAGCAAAAAGTGACCTGTTGATTGGGTTCTTTAATTTGCAGTAATAAGCTTCTGATTTCATCTAGAACAGGGTGAACTTTATCTGAGGAATTACATAACGACATGATTGAGCTGAGGGAATCAGTGTAAATAACAGATTTTAAGGAACAGTTAGAATGGAGATTTTCTAAAGCTAATTTTATTGCGTATAATTCAGAAACTATACTAAATTCCTACAGAAGGGAAGCTGATACAATTGTATTTGGAAACACTGCAGCTGCTCCAACATTTGAATTAGATTTAGAGCCATCTATATAAATTGGGGAGAAATCAGAATATCTTTGAATGTGAACTGCATGAATTTGGTTGATATTTGATGCTTGCAAAGAATTCTTTCTCCACTGACAGAGGTAAGTGTCACAGATTGGAAGAGGAGGAGGAGGAGTCCATGGAGGTTGAGTATAAGTTGCTACCTGCTTTACAGAATGGATAGAAATTTTCCAAGCTTGCACCAGTTCAAGAAGGCGAAGACCAGCTGGTTTTACTATGCTAGGCTTGTTTCTGTATAGGATTTCTAACGGTGGGTTAAAAAGGTATGACCGAACGGGATGAGAGGCACAACTTTGTATCTTGACAGCATATTTCAGTAACAGTGTTTTCCTGCGTAAAGTTAGTGGGGGCTCATGAGCATCAATGTAGAGACTATGTACTGGCGACTTTCTGAATGCACCAATTGCAATTCTCAAAGCACTGTGCTGAATGGGATCAAGCCAGTGTAATGCACTCTTTCTGGCAGAATCATAGATTAGAGCACCATAATCGAGACGGGATCTGATTAATGCCCTGTATAACCGAAGAAGGGAGGTATGCACCCCATGTTTGGGCAGATAAAGCTCTGAGTATGTTTAACTTTTTTAGACATGAAGTCCGTACATTTTTAATAGGATCTAGGAAATTTAACTTATTGTCAAGGGTTAACCCTAGAAATCGGATGTTGCTGGTGACCGGGACAAAGACGTTAGAAATTTGAAGTTCAGGATCTGGATGAAGTTTGCGTTGTCTACAGAAATGGATGGCAACTGTTTTCTGCTGCGAGAGCCGATAGCCGTTGAGGCTCGCCCATTGTTGAATTTTATTAAGTGATATCTGAAGCTGTCTTTCAATAGACTTCATGTTTTGAGAATGACAGGAGATGGAAAGGTCATCTGCATAAAGGTAAGTCTCAATTGTATTTGGAAGCTGCTTAGTGATAGAATCTATTCTCAGAGCAAAAAGAGTGGCACTCAGTACTGATCCCTGTGGAACACCTTCTTCCTGGATGAAAGTTGGGGAAAGGGCATGTTGATATCGAACTTGAAATGATCTAGTATGTAGAAAGTTCTGAACGAATATAGGAAGACTGCCTCGTAGTCCGAGAAGGTAAAGATCACTAAGTACACCATACCGCCAGGTGGTATCAAAAGCCTTCTCTATGTCTATTGAAACCATTACTAGATGTTCATGTTTGACAAAAGCATTACAGATGGCAAATTAGGACTTGACCATAAGATCTAAGCATGATCTGTTTTGACGAAAGCCATATTGACTATGGCTCATTAGATGTTCCGACTCAATGATCCAGACGAGTCTTTTGTGGATAATTTTCTCAAGGATTTTACTCAGGCAGCTTGAGAGAGATATGGGTCTATAGCTATTTGGGTTGGATGGATCTTTTCCAGGCTTCAGGAATGCCAAAATTGTAGAGTGATGCCAAGATGCTGGAAAAACATTTTCTAAAAATATGCGATTGTAAAAAATCAGCAGCAAGCACAAAGTTTTGTCATCAAGATGTTGTAGCATGACATAATAAATCCCATCTGGCCCAGCAGCACCATTGCGAGCTGTTCTAATGACATGTAAAAGTTCAGAATATTGCAGAGGTTTGTTATATGGGAGAAGACGGGTAGTTTGAAAATGAATAGCATGCTTTTCTTTAGTGTTTTTAATTCTTTGGAATGGGGTAGTATAGGCTGACGTTGCTGAGATTTCTGCAAAAGTATTGCCTAAAGCATTAGCTATATCTACAGGATTAGAGAGATCTTTCCCATTCCAGGAGAGGATTGGAGAAGGTATGGTAGGAAACTTACCAGACAGCTGTCTAATTTTTTTCCATATTATTTTGGAATCGGTATTTCTGTGAAAACTGGATGTAAAACGGGTCCAGGATTCTTTCTTTGCTTGCTTTTGTATGAAGCATGCTTTTGCCCTTAATTTCTTATAATTAATGAGATTAACTGTGCTCGAATTTTTCCGAAACAAATTCCAGGCTTTATTTTTTGCTCTCTTTGCTGTGGTGCATTAGTCATTCCACCAGTAATTATAATGCTTTCGGCCCGGCGGATTTGATAGTGGTATTGTGTCTTTAGCCACATTTAGAAGATGCGACGTGATGTAATCTGTCACATCATCAATGTGCTGGAGGCGGATTTTTTCCTCATCAAGGTCAATTGATAATTGATTTTGCCCAGTGTGCTCGGACAAATTTCCACTTTCTGCAGGGTTGAATTGAAGGAGTCCTTGCTTTCAGAAAGTTGCATACTATTGGGAAGTGGTCACTGCCCATGGGATCGTTTATTACATACCACTCTATGGCTGGGACTAGTACTGGTGAACAAATTGAGAGATCTATTGCTGAGGTGTGTCCTGTTGGAAGCTGTACGTGTGTCGGTGCACCTGTATTGAGTATAGTGAGATTTAATGCATCCAAAAAACTTTCAATTAGTCGGCCTCGTCTATCCAATTTAGGAGAGCCCCATAATGGGTGGTGCCCGTTAAAGTCTCCTAATATACAGAGAGGTGGAGGTATCTGTATAAAGAGGTCTTCAGGATCTTTTAAAGAGTTAGTACAGTTTGGTGGTAGGTATATTGAGACTAGTGTTATTGCACTAGAGAGAATTATACGAACAGCAACAGCTTCTATTTTAGTTTGGAGTGGGATATGTTTAGTTGGGATCTTTGAATTTACTAGGATTGCCACACCACCATGGGCAGCACTAGCGGTATTTCGATCTCTTCGATAAATGCAATAGTTCTTTATCGAAGGAGAAATTTGTGTGGTTAGGTACGTTTCCTGTAAACGAAAGGCAACCGGAGAATATTGATTAATTAGGTATTGAATATAGTCTGTGTTGGAACGAAAGCCTCTGCAATTCCATTGTAAGATGCTGTGGTTCATTTTGGTTTAGTTGAGGATGATTCATCTGACTGTTTTTGTTTGAGGAGGATTTTTTTTCGGTCTCTTTTCGGGAAGGTAGGGCGACCAGTATCCATAGTATCGTTTGCGTGAAGTTCTAGTAATGGTTCTTCATGATCTGGGTTTACATCTACTTCCATACTACCAGTGGATGATTCAGGTTTATTGTTGTGTTTAGTAGTGTTTAGTTTTTCTTTGTAATGCAGGACTGTCCGAGTCTCAACTGGGATACTGATTGGAGTGTTGGTCGATTCACTGATTTTAATTTGATGTGTGTCTTTTACAGGGTTTGATAATGTGTTTTTAACCCAGTTAGCTAGCGATGTGCAGGGAGGTATTGATACATCTGTTTGAGCTGCTGTTGAATTAAAGCTTCGAGTGTGAGATGCATATGAACGACTGGGCATGGTCGACATAACCTGCCTGCGTGCCTCGGGGTACGTAACTTTGTGCTCTATTTTATATTTTTGGATTTTCTTCCCCGTTTTCCACATTTCACAAGATTTGGAAAAGGCTGGGTGACTTTCTTTGCAGTTGGGACAAATGGGACTTGAGGCTGAACAGTCTGTTTGTGTATGCTCCTTGGAACCACATATTGGACAAATGGCATCATCTCTACATGCGTGTTGCGAGTGTTTGGCATTTAAAGCAACGTAGGGGATTAGGTATGTAAGGCCGTATTCGGTAGTTTAAATAGCCAGCTTTTACTGAGGATGGCAAATCTGGGGTGCTGAATGTTAAAATTATGGATCGGGTTGGAACAAGATTTCCACCTTTTTTAGTCTTTATACGTTTTGCACTAATTACCTTTTGATTGCCCAGTTCCTGTACTAATTCCTCTTCAGATACTGTAATCAGGTTCCACTCTGTGATGACACCTTTTGACAAGTTTAACGTATTGTGGGAAGTGATAGATACGGGTAGCCCAGCAAAGGTTGTTGTTTTAAGCAGCCATTCTGAATGTTTTGAGGAGACTGTTTAGATTAGGAGGTCTCCGGATTGCAGTCGTTTAACCATTTTCGGTGTACCAGCAATGGATTCCAAAAATCTTTGGATGACAAATGGTGATAATTTTCCGACAGGCTGGTTGGAGAGCGAATGTATTACAAGGAAGTTTGGCATCTCATTGCTCTGCACTTCTCTTCGGAGCCTTTTTGGTTGGTTTAGGTCATCATCATTTGGTTTGTCTGGCCTTGAATTTGAAGGCTCCAGTGGTGGATAGTCATTTATATCCATCATCACTCCTTTTCGCCCTGGAAGATAACTTTTCCCCCAGGTTACCGGCCCCGCCACGGGGAGGCAGGAGCAGTGCCGCTCGGAGGACAAGTTTAGTTTGGAGTGTTAGTTAATTAGTAAAAATATAAATAGAGGAAAATGTAAAGAAAGGTGTATTTCCTTCCTGTGTTCTACTTGTTACTTTTCAAGTATAGAACTGTTTTTAAAGTAAAACTGTTTAAATAAATGTGAACGTAAAATATAATTTCAATCGCTCATCAAGAGCACTTTATAAATCGCAAGATTATAGCTTGGCTTCGAAATACGCTTGGCACCCGGGGCCTTTCAATCTATGCTTCCTCAGGTTCTTACTCTGAGCAAGCGAAACAATCCCATCAGCATTGAGCTGCTTAAACCATTCAAGGCCTTATACACCTCAATCAATCACCTATATATATATATATATATATATATATATTATATATGTCCAAATTAGATAAGTTACAGTGTAATATAAGTACCTCCATAGTTTGAAAATCGATGTAACCACTGGCCAACCGTACCTCCAGTATACATGAAAAAATACATGAAAAATATAAAATATTAGGTTAATTAACATAATAAGCCTTACATGGGAACCCATTCTGCAAGAGACTTTGTCGAGGGCTAAACCCCTACAAAATGACCAACCCATGTTAGACTGAGCCATCGGTTTCTGTTATCATCTGCCTGCATGCCAAATCCAAATATCCATAATAATGGATAATTCATCTAATTTAAAATTAGGTTATAGTAAAGTCTATAAATCAGTATAAATCTAGCCGTCCAAAAAGGGGGGTATGTCTAACCGTAATTTGTAAGAATACAGGCTGGATGATATTTAGCCCGACCGATTGCTGCAACATTATAAGCACAACTGAGAAATTATTAATATTTGCTGAACAATTTGCAGAAAAATGGCTAAATTAGCTAACTAAAGGCGAACGGAAAGCAGTGTAGTTAAAGCAATAGTACCTCACTACCCCCTCGAATTACTCTAATAGTTTGTGAGATATGAAAAAATAAGGCAAGAGGATAGCTAAAAGTGAAACAGTAAAGGAAAAGAAATTTATCGATATTACATCGGATATAACTGGGAGTGTAACTTCCCGACCCTAATAGTAGGGATCCTGGTTAAGTAGTAAGAGCCGGTAAAATATATCAATAGAATGCGAAAAGAAACAGAAAAAACGGAATGGCTAATTCCTAAGATAATTTATTATAAATCTAACTTCAAAATATCATGTAGTGGTGAACTTTATGTAAAGCGTTAAAACAAAGGAGGAAATGCCGTTAAACAACAAAGGACGGAATACCGTAGAACCAGTATGTTCCCGTCAAAGAATCTACATTACATACATTACCGTAGCCCAAGGCGGGAAAAAACTAAACGGCAGCAGCTAACGCACTAGACGTTTATAACTGCCGCGTATACTGCGCCACCTAAGATTTGTCCAATAATAGCCAAATTTGGGATGCACCAAAAGTATAATAGCGCCCTCTATAGTAGAGATAACAAAACCAATAATTCTCAGATGTCGAAGAGAAATCTTAGTAAAATATGAACGAATTAATTCCTACTGTAAAAACACATATAGGTACCACTTTTCTAAGGCATAAGCTATATATAGCGTGTTTATGCAGTAGTACCTAGTATGTACATGTATATACAAAGGCTAATTAGTAAACAACTCGCTCCATAGATACCGATGTATAAAACCGATAATAATTCCTTTAAAACCGAGAAACTATACCAGATAATAATTCCTTTAAAACAGAGAAACTATACCCCGTACATATAATTCAATATATGGTATGCCTAATAGCTTCCATGGTATCCAACTGGTTTAGATCATCGTGGTATATTTTTAGGGCTATGGACAAGGCAGTACTCATATGTTTCATAATGAAATTATGTGGGAAACCGTTATCTAATAAATTATTCTTAAGATCGATCAGTGCGTCTATAACATCACTTTTATTATTACAGATATATAATCTTCTGATACCTTGTATCACTATTATGTTTTTAAGGATACGTATTGAGATATTTGTACCCCAACTGGTTAGGTCTATAGTTTTGAAATTGAATTCTTTGCGTTTGTCAAATACCTTGGTAGTTAGGTTATTATTCTTAATATGAATGTCTATATCCAGATATGCAGCTTTACAAGAGTCACTCTTGTTAGTGACCTCTAGAACCAAATCCTGCGGGGTAGTGTTTAACTGCTTCTGTATGAAAGTTAGTATAGTTGAATACAATTAAGTCATCTATATATCTGAACATATTGATATCTTTATCAAAGTTGTTTTCAAAATGGTGTAGATATAGATTGGCAATGAGACACGAGCTACTCGCCCCCATAGCTATGCCGGTATGCTGTATGAAAATATTGCTACCATTATAAATATAGCTGTTGGAAATACAAAGGTTAAGTAGGTTATCCCAGTAATTACGTTGGCAGGGTAAAATTTCGCTATATTCTGTGAAATAATTATTTAAAACCAATTTTAAACTATCATGTGGGATGCTAGTGAATAAGTTTTTGAAATCATATGTATTTATGTGTTTGATGTTATGCTTATTATTCTTTATAAAGGTTAAAATAGGTCAATTATTACTAATAATTCTAGTGAAATCTATAGTATTGAAGATAATCCTAAGCAGTTCAACTAGCTTACAATGCGGGACCTTTGAGTAGCTATTTCTACATGAAGTTATAAATCTGAAACTGATAGGCGATTTATGAAACTTGGGTATACCATACAAAAAAGGAAAGTTAGTGTTGTAGTTATTAAGTTTTAACCTTTTTTGTATAGCTAGTAGCTTCTTGGTAATAGTACCAAGGTTACCGTTTGATCTAGCGTATGTAGCACTGCTATGTAGGTCATTGTATAACAGTGAGGCGTAGAATTTTTTGCAGATGAAACTATAATTATTGGCGGCCTTGTCTATAGTAGTTATGATAAATATATCCTGTAAATCCTTTAATTGTCGCTTGATTAACTGCATGTTATATCTTTTGCTATCTCTATTGGTATGTTGCTGCCTATGTAAAAGCTTCCTACATATATGAAGATTAAGTTCGCTGTTGGTAAGTACCAGCCAATTATAGAAGGCCTCTAGTGGTAAATTATACTTATATGCAAGTTTAAGGCAAAATTGCATAAGGTCAGAGTGTACTTGTTTGGTAATATAGTTGGCATTAGGGCTAGTATTAGGTCTGTATTTAAAACCATAGGAAAGTACAGTTCTCAGTTCCTGGTGCGAAACCAAGTTGAGATCACCTCAAGCGTTTAGGGCATAAGCCTCAAGCTATGAAGGAGTCTAGACTATGTATAAATATAGTGCAAATGCATCAGAAATACATAGCTATATCTGAATAAATCAGAATATTGGTAAAACGGCATCGTTTTAAGTTATATCTCATATTGTGAATACCTTCACAACGAGTTGCCATGATATTGCACTACTTCGAATAAGTAACGCTTCACCTAAGGAGAAGACTAATGTTACTTATTCTCAGATGGATACCACCACCCAGACGGCACCGTTTCAGAGCTATTTGGCTCTTCTTCGGTGGGTGGGTAGGTACCCGAGTGATGCAACGATGGCAAAACAGTTATGAAGTATAACTCCACAATATGAGAGATGCCTGATGGTGTATCATGTATTTAGACTCAAGCGTTTAGGGCATAAGCCTCAAGCTATGAAGGAGTCTAGACTATGTATAAATATAGTGCAAATGCATCAGAAATACATAGCTATATCTGAATAAATCAGAATATTGGTAAAACGGCATCGTTTTAAGTTATATCTCATATTGTGAATACCTTCACAACGAGTTGCCATGATATTGCACTACTTCGAATAAGTAACGCTTCACCTAAGGAGAAGACTAATGTTACTTATTCTCAGATGGATACCACCACCCAGACGGCACCGTTTCAGAGCTATTTGGCTCTTCTTCGGTGGGTGGGTAGGTACCCGAGTGATGCAACGATGGCAAAACAGTTATGAAGTATAACTCCACAATATGAGAGATGCCTGATGGTGTATCATGTATTTAGACTCAAGCGTTTAGGGCATAAGCCTCAAGCTATGAAGGAGTCTAGACTATGTATAAATATAGTGCAAATGCATCAGAAATACATAGCTATATCTGAATAAATCAGAATATTGGTAAAACGGCATCGTTTTAAGTTATATCTCATATTGTGAATACCTTCACAACGAGTTGCCATGATATTGCACTACTTCGAATAAGTAACGCTTCACCTAAGGAGAAGACTAATGTTACTTATTCTCAGATGGATACCACCACCCAGACGGCACCGTTTCAGAGCTATTTGGCTCTTCTTCGTCTGGGTGGTGGTATCCATCTGAGAATAAGTTTTACTTATTCTCAGATGGATACCACCACCCAGACGGCACCGTTTCAGAGCTATTTGGCTCTTCTTCGTCTGGGTGGTGGTATCCATCTGAGAATAAGTAACATTAGTCTTCTCCTTAGGTGAAGCGTTACTTATTCGAAGTAGTGCAATATCATGGCAACTCGTTGTGAAGGTATTCACAATATGAGATATAACTTAAAACGATGCCGTTTTACCAATATTCTGATTTATTCAGATATAGCTATGTATTTCTGATGCATTTGCACTATATTTATACATAGTCTAGACTCCTTCATAGCTTGAGGCTTATGCCCTAAACGCTTGAGTCTAAATACATGATACACCATCAGGCATCTCTCATATTGTGGAGTTATACTTCATAACTGTTTTGCCATCGTTGCATCACTCGGGTACCTACCCACCCACCGAAGAAGAGCCAAATAGCTCTGAAACGGTGCCGTCTGGGTGGTGGTATCCATCTGAGAATAAGTAACATTAGTCTTCTCCTTAGGTGAAGCGTTACTTATTCGAAGTAGTGCAATATCATGGCAACTCGTTGTGAAGGTATTCACAATATGAGATATAACTTAAAACGATGCCGTTTTACCAATATTCTGATTTATTCAGATATAGCTATGTATTTCTGATGCATTTGCACTATATTTATACATAGTCTAGACTCCTTCATAGCTTGAGGCTTATGCCCTAAACGCTTGAGTCTAAATACATGATACACCATCAGGCATCTCTCATATTGTGGAGTTATACTTCATAACTGTTTTGCCATCGTTGCATCACTCGGGTACCTACCCACCCACCGAAGAAGAGCCAAATAGCTCTGAAACGGTGCCGTCTGGGTGGTGGTATCCATCTGAGAATAAGTAACATTAGTCTTCTCCTTAGGTGAAGCGTTACTTATTCGAAGTAGTGCAATATCATGGCAACTCGTTGTGAAGGTATTCACAATATGAGATATAACTTAAAACGATGCCGTTTTACCAATATTCTGATTTATTCAGATATAGCTATGTATTTCTGATGCATTTGCACTATATTTATACATAGTCTAGACTCCTTCATAGCTTGAGGCTTATGCCCTAAACGCTTGAGTCTAAATACATGATACACCATCAGGCATCTCTCATATTGTGGAGTTATACTTCATAACTGTTTTGCCATCGTTGCATCACTCGGGTACCTACCCACCCACCGAAGAAGAGCCAAATAGCTCTGAAACGGTGCCGTCTGGGTGGTGGTATCCATCTGAGAATAAGTAACATTAGTCTTCTCCTTAGGTGAAGCGTTACTTATTCGAAGTAGTGCAATATCATGGCAACTCGTTGTGAAGGTATTCACAATATGAGATATAACTTAAAACGATGCCGTTTTACCAATATTCTGATTTATTCAGATATAGCTATGTATTTCTGATGCATTTGCACTATATTTATACATAGTCTAGACTCCTTCATAGCTTGAGGCTTATGCCCTAAACGCTTGAGTCTAAATACATGATACACCATCAGGCATCTCTCATATTGTGGAGTTATACTTCATAACTGTTTTGCCATCGTTGCATCACTCGGGTACCTACCCACCCACCGAAGAAGAGCCAAATAGCTCTGAAACGGTGCCGTCTGGGTGGTGGTATCCATCTGAGAATAAGTAACATTAGTCTTCTCCTTAGGTGAAGCGTTACTTATTCGAAGTAGTGCAATATCATGGCAACTCGTTGTGAAGGTATTCACAATATGAGATATAACTTAAAACGATGCCGTTTTACCAATATTCTGATTTATTCAGATATAGCTATGTATTTCTGATGCATTTGCACTATATTTATACATAGTTGAGATCACCTGTAATTACATGCATATGATGCATATCTACATAATCATGGTATTGTGGCAAGTGGCAGTGGCAGATAGCATCCTTGTAGAAGCTATCTAAGTTGCATGCTAGCTGTTTATAGTTACAAGCCATAAGCCCAAAAGGTTTATTGTAACTGAACCTAGTTACTATATTCATATTTTTGAGTTGCAAATCATTAATATGTTTATTTAAGATATCCTTGAACAGTAAGCTGTCAAATATAATGTTGCTGAATTTAATATTAATATAGATATTATGGATAACAGGTTTATTACCCAGCCGATATTTAAAGATATCCTTGGGTAAGTGGTCTAGATGCTGGTTACGGTGTAGATATGTCAAGTTAATTTTTTCTAAGGCTTTAAGCTTGCTATGCTTGAGGTCGAATACGATGTCATGTATGCGTTTTATATTTAAATTGGGTTCATCCCATGTATCCAGTACCTCAGCAAATCTGCCTAATGTATGTTTAGTATGTATTAGATTGCCGTTACCAGTATTGTTATAAACTTTGCTATTCATCTTGCTACGTGGCAATTTATAATGGGATCTATTTGCCATGCGAAATAGTTTATATACACATGTATCTAAACTACCATTGTTATAATTACGTCCGTTAAACAAGCTATTGAGACCATATGGGTAAAGGGTTTTATATTTAAGTATATTGCAGTTTTCGCGATATAATCTAATGCTGTGCTTATGTTCAATTTCTAGTATAGTGATAGTAATATTATCGAAACTATGTATTTGGAAGTGCTGCAGTTCAATGTCATTTTTGTTAACAAAGTTATTAATATGTGATCTGTGCCCATTAATTCTAATATGTAATTCTCCTCCTGTTTATCCAATATATTTGGCCATGCAATTATTGCAAGTAATTAGATAAATAGCTCCCCTAGAATGGCAGAAAACCGGATCGTCGGTATTATGGGAGACATGTTTAATGTTCATAGCAGGGCATGTTTGACATCTAATATTATTGCATTTTTTGAATTTTAAGTATTGTTCCGATGTATAAATCTTCGTGTCCAAGGGTAAGTTATTGGCTATATTACCAATAGTATCATTAACGAGGCAGTTACTTGGTAAGCCTAACGGATTAGATGCAATCTGGCTAGTTTGGTTACTTATCGGATCACCCATAGCCACAGTGGAATCCGCGGTACAGCTTAGCCTACGCGACCGACGTAGTATCTTATGATTATTCGAAGTGTAGTAGCTCATGATAGTAATAAAAGGTAACAATATCTAAAATGGGAAGTACCGTTAGAAGTCGACTACAAGTCATACCAAACTCAGAATATAATAACCTGCTATATAATATCTTAATATCCTGATACCAACATTTAAATATGATATAATAAGAAAACCTGGAAGACAAAGGCGGAGATGGATAGATGAAATTCATGAGTTTTTGAGTAGTAAATGGATGGCCAGTGCTCAAAACAGAAGGAACTGGAAAGTTGCTGGAGAGGCCTTCATCCTGCAGTGGATTGAAAATGGCTGATGATGATGATGATAATAAGATAAAGTAATTTAATAACAATATAGGAGGATCCTAGTAGACCAGTCAATACAAAGGCAAACTCCTACTTTAATACAGAATCCATATATTACTGAGTTAAATTGTAAAAAAATATAAAATTATTAAGTGTTACATATAGAAGTGTTACATATTGATGTAATATCGATAAGTGTTAGATATTAGGTGTTACATATTGATGTAATATCGATAAATTGCTTTTCCTTTACTGTTTCACTTTTAGCTATCCTCTTGCCTTATTTTTTCATATCTCACGAACTATTAGAGTAATTCGAGGGGGTAGTGAGGTACTATTGCTTTAACTACACTGCTTTCCGTTCACCTTTAGTTAGCTAATTTAGCCATTTTTCTGCAAATTGTTCAGCAAATATTAATAATTTCTCAGTTGTGCTTATAATGTTGCAGCAATCGGTCGGGCTAAATATCATCCAGCCTGTATTCTTACAAATTATGGTTAGACATACCCCCCCTTTTTGGACGGCTAGATTTATACTGATTTATAGACTTTACTATAACCTAATTTTAAATTAGATGAATTATCCATTATTATGGATATTTGGATTTGGCATACAGGCAGATGATAACAGAAACCGATGGCTCAGTCTAACATGGGTTGGTCATTTTGTAGGGGTTTAGCCCTCGACAAAGTCTCTTGCAGAATGGGTTCCCATGTAAGGCTTATTATGTTAATTAACCTAATATTTTATATTTTTCATGTATTTTTTCATGTATACTGGAGGTACGGTTGGCCAGTGGTTACATCGATTTTCAAACTATGGAGGTACTTATATTACACTGTAACTTATCTAATTTGGACATACCTAACGTCCGATGTAATGTTCTATCGTTTGATGGCATTAATCGGTTAGTTCTATATGTAACACTTAATAATTTTATATATTTTTACAATTTAACTCAGTAATATATGGATTCTATATATATATATATATATATATATATATATATACTTAACTTATTTTTATACATTATTACTTATTAAATTATGGTACTACTTGGGAGCATAGGTTTGTAGTGACCCCAACTAACCCGCTAGTTATACAGGGTGTTTCAGTTAAACGTTTCAGAACTTCTAAGAGGGGTAGGGTACACCCTGACAACTCGAAATCATATAGCAATGTGGGGTCGGAAATGCTTTCCTGAAGCGGTGTTGTACACAGAAGCACCATAAAGAAAAGAGACCGTAAGTGAGAAATCGTTTTAATAATACATGAAAAGAAGCAAAAGGTACATGGATTAAAGTAAGTGTTCGAAGTTTCTTCCACGGGCTACAATGCACGCCTCACATCTCCTACGCATGGACATCCGAACATCCTGGAATACTCCAGGGGAATTTCGAATTTCTTCGGCAGCTACTGCGATTCTTGCAACCAGCTCCTCAGCATTGTCAACAGGGGTGTCATAAACTAGCGATTTCATATGACCGTGAAAATTCCTTCACAAGGGAAGGAATTTTCAACACGCATAACGACCATATCTGGGCGGTCGAGAACCCGCATGCAATACGACGTCGTGCAGCACAGATTCGATTTTCGGTCAATGTATGGGCCGGTATTATGGGAGATCACCTCATCGGACCTTACCTGTTACCGTGTCGTCTAACCGGACCTATCTACTTGATCTTTCTGCAGCAAGTATTGCCACAACTTTTGAGAGATGAACAGATTTCTGCATCGACGCAACAGACAATGTGGTTCCAACACGATGGAGCCCCTGCCCATTATAGCGGAGATGTTCGTAACTACCTGGATGTCACATTTGGTCAACAGTGGATCGGACGTGGTGGTCCCGTGCGTTGGCCTGCTCGGTCACCCGACCTATCATGTCTTGATTTTTATTTCTGGGGTCATATGAAATCGCTAGTTTATGACACCCCTGTTGACAATGCTGAGGAGCTGGTTGCAAGAATCGCAGTAGCTGCCGAATAAATTCGAAATTCGCCTGGAGTATTCCAGAATGTTTGGATGTCCATGCGTCGGAGATGTGAGGCGTGCATTGTAGCCCGTGGAAGAAACTTCGAACACTTACTTTAATCCATGTACCTTTTGCTTCTTTTCATGTATTATTAAAACGATTTCTCACTTACGGTCTCTTTTCTTTATGGTGCTTTTGTGTACAACACCGCTTCAGGAAAGCATTTCCGACCCCACATTGCTATATGATTTCGAGTTGTCAGGATGTACCCTACCCCTCTTAGAAGTTCTGAAACGTTTAACTGAAACACCCTGTATATAAATCTAGCACTGGTGTGGATAGCCTTATACAGGGTTATGGTTATTCAAAATTAAGTCTGGGGTTTCAGAATTTTTTTTTTGGGAAAGCGCAAGTGTCATAACCATTTGTAGCCATCTCAAAAGAATGCATAATATCTCACGTTTCATTCCCACGCTCGCGATGTTCGTTATGCTGCACGGCTAACCACCAGATGGCGTTGGACACATACTGCTGTGCAGTCGTTCGTTTGCCTGTGACAACAATTCTGCTCTTTAGTGACATGGCTTCGGAATGTAATGAGAAAGCTTTTACTGTGTTGGAGTTTCATGTAAGTAAATCTGTTACCGTTGGACAAAATTTAAGAAAGATTCGACGACGGACAAGACAATTAAATGATGGTATATGCAGTTTAAGGAGACAGGATGTCTGTGCAAGGGATAAAGTCCCGATCACTCGCCCATATCAGATGCTAATGTGGAACACATTAGGAAAACTTTTCTAAGGATCCCAAGGAAATCCACTACGAGGGCAAGCAAAGAACTTCACATCCCACAAACTACAGTTTGGCATGTTTTGCGGAAGCGACTACTAATGAAACCATATCGTCTAACCCTGTTGCAGTCTTTGAAACCAGATGATCTGTGCACGAGGAGTAACTTCTGCACTGCACTGCAGAGCCACATAGAACAAGATGACACGTTTGCTGACAGAGTGATTTTTTCTGATGAATCGACCTTCCATTTGTAGGGGAAAGTGAATAAGCAGAACATG
The DNA here is from genome assembly GCF_048544385.1 of Mastigoproctus giganteus. Lineage (NCBI taxonomy): Eukaryota > Metazoa > Arthropoda > Arachnida > Uropygi > Thelyphonidae > Mastigoproctus > Mastigoproctus giganteus. The sequence goes on from NC_143585.1 coordinate 156,974,805, forward strand.
CGATTTTGGGGGACATCAAATCTGCATACACATGTGGAACACGAGCAGGACTTTCCAAAAGTAAATGTCTTTTGCGCCATATCTCAAAAGAAAGTTTACTGTCCATTTTACTTTTGTGAAAAGATCGTAACTGGGGAGATTCATCATGCTTATGGCTTCTACCCCAACTACAGGATGATAGTGCGAACTTCATCCTACAGCACGATGGTGCTCCATGTCACTTCCATTACATAGTCCGGAATTTTTTAAACTGCCATTTACCGCAGCGATGGATCGGACATGGGACAAACAAAGACGAACAAACATCTGCTGTTTGTGGACAAATATTATTAGTGGAGATCCCCAAGGTTCGGTGCTGGGCTCATTGTTCTTTTTCATGTTTATCAATAATATTGATGAAAGTATATTAGGTTTAATGTCCAAGTTTGCGGATGATACAAAGGTTGGCAGGGTTGTTAACAACAATAAAGACACTATGCTACTCCAACTGGACATATACAAGTTGGTCAAATGGTCTGAGAAGTGGCAACTGAAGTTTTAACATTGACAAATGCAAAGTACTGCATGTGGGTAGCAATAACTGAAGAGAAACATACCAACTATGATAGCTATGATAGATATAATAGATAGATATACCCATGATAGATATAAGTTGATCTGTAACCAAGTTACAAAGGAGGTTAGGCAGGCGAATGCAGATTATGAGAAATCTTTGGCAAAGGATGCAAAGAAAAATGGCAAAGAGTTCTTTACTTATGTAAACTGTAGAATGAAGGGGATGAATCAGATTGGTCCACTTCATATCGATGGGTCAACTGTTGATGATCCTGCTCAGGTAGCTAACAAACTAAATGAATATTTTGCATCGACATTCACACATGAGGAGTTATTCAGCGAGGGGAATGCCAGAGGTGTATTCAACTCTGGCAGAAAGCTAGATGTTGTTTGTAGTAGTAGTGGCATGTGATGCAAGAAAGCAACTGTATGAGCGTCTGCAGCATCAGCCAAAAAAATAAATAAATAAAAATAAAATAAAATAAAATAAATAAAAAAATTAAATAAAAAAAAATCATACCATTCCCTCCAAATGCCAGTCCAGTTCCTCCTTAAATTTATTTAACCTGTCAACTTCCACAATGACAGATGGAAGTTTGTTCCAGCAATTAACCACCCGCTGGCTACAGACAAATTTCCACACATCTATTCTACATCTGTCTTTTCTTAATTTGAATTTATGCCCCCTTAGGTTCGTAATCTGAACAAGTGGAAGAATCCCATCAGAATTCAGCGTGCTCAACCCATTCAAGGTCTTATACACCTCAATCAGATCACCGCGCAGGTGCCTAATCTCCAGCCACTGCAATTTGCAGAACTTTAGCCTCTCTTGTAAGACGATCCCTTCATTCCCCCTCACCAATCTTATTGCCCTTCTCTGTACACGCTCAAGTAAATCTACATCCTTCCTAAAATGAGGCCTCCAGACCTGTACGCAGTACTCAAGGCGTGGCCTGACCATTGCCTTATACAGAGGGACAATCACCTCCTTCTCCCTGATAGCAAAATTCCTATATATCATTGACAAAACCCCATGACATTGCCTGGTAGCCTGTCTGCATTGCTCAGAAAACTTCATATCTGACTGCACAATTACTCCCAGGTCTTTTTCATTTTCTACCACCTTAAGTGTAGTACCACACAGTTGGTATGTTTCTCTGGGGTTACTTCTACCCATATGCAGTACTTTGCATTTGTCAAGGTTAAACTTCAGTTGCCACTTCTTAGCCCATCTGCCCAAATTATCTAGATCCTGTTGCAGTAGCACACTGCCATTACTGTCATTAACAACCCTGCCAACCTTTGTATCATCTGCAAACTTCGACATTAAGCCTGATATACCTTCATCAATATCATTGATAAATATACAAAACAACAGTTGACCTAACACCGAACCCTGTGGGACTCCACTAATAACATTAGTCCACGAAGAGCAGCACCCATTGATTACCACCCTCTGTCTTCCCCCATTTAACCATCCATTTATCCATTGTAGCAACTTACCCTTAATACCATTCTGCTCCAATTTGTACAATAGTCTTTCATGCGCAACAGTGTCAAAAGCTTTCTGAAATACAAATATATGATATCAAAATTATTTTTTGCATCCAGTTCCTTTGTACCCACATCATAATATCCTATCAAATTTGTCAGGCAAGACTTTCCCTTAACAAACCCATGCTGTGTCTGAATTATTGCTGCAGTCTTGTCTAGATGATCCTGCAATGCATCTTTAACCAGTGACTCCATTATTTTACCTGGAACAGAAGTTAAACTAACTGGTCTGTAATTACTCATGTCACCCTTCGATCCCCCTTTGTGAATTGGGGATACATTTGCACATCTCCGGTCCGTGGGGACCTCCCCTGAATCCAAGGATGCTCTCATAATTATGGCTAAGGTTTTGCTTAGTTGCTTTGCCACCTCCTTTAATATAACTGGATAGATCCCATCCACCCCAGGTGCTTTTCTTATGTTTAACTTCAACAATTTCTCCTCCACTTTGCTTTCAGTTATTACAAAGTCATTAAGTATCCTGATACAATTTGATAACCTTCTGCCATTTTCAAACCTTAATAATTCTTCATGTGTGAATGTTGATGCAAAATACTCATTCAGTTTGTTTGCTATCTGAGTAGGATCATCAACAGTGGAACCATCGATGTCAAGTGGACTATCAGATTCATCGCCTTCCTTTTAGAGTTTATATAAGTAAAGAAATTTTTGCTGTTTTTCTTAGCATCTTTTGCCAAGGATTTCTCGTAATCTGCCTTCGCCTGCCTAACCTCCTTTGAAACTTGGTTACAGATCAACTTATATCTATCATGGGTATATCTATCTATTATATCTATCATAGCTATCATAGTTGGTATGTTTCTCTTCAGTTATTGCTACCCACATGCTCTGGAATAGCGGGGTGGGGGCCCGTCTACTCTCCTGGGTCAAGGTCGTCTACCTTGTAGTGTGTGTAGTTACGGGTTAAACATGCACAACCTGTTGTATTTGAGGCAAATATTTGATACTGATTACGAACATAGGGGTATAAAACTTGTAAACCATTGCAGAAACTATAGTTTATGTACACATTTGTGTATAATACCTAGGTAATATTTTGTTAATGAATTGTGAAAAATCTTTATGTGAGAGAAAAAAACGACTTCGGTTTAGTAATCAGTAAACATGCATAAATAACTACCACATACTTTTACTCAAACCACAGATACACTGTAAACCAGTGTTATTGAGGGGGATAATGGAGGGAAGAAGAAAGCCTGGAAGAGATGTACATCTTGGCTTGATAACATTACGAATTGAACAGGACTGAACATAGCTGCTGTTCAGAGCTACAGGAGACAGAGAGACATTTTCTTGGTGGTTGCTGACCTCTGTTATGTTCCTAAAATAATTTAGGAAATTTAAGCCAATTAAAAGAAATTTAGCTATAGGAAACAGAGGAGAATTAAAAGAAATTTTAGCTACAGTAGACACATTCAAGGCCTTATACACCTCAACCAGATCACCTCGCAGGTGCCTACTCTCCAGGTGCTGCAATTTGCAGAACTTAAGCCTTTCTTGGTAAGAGCACCCCTTTGTTCCCCTCACCAGTCTTGTTGCTGTTCTTTGTACTCATTCTAGCAACCCTACATCCTTCTTAAAATGAGGACTCCAGACCAGTACACAGTACTCTAGGTGTGATCTGATCATTGCGTTGTATAATGGGATAATCAACTTCTTCTCCCTGCTACCAGAATTCCTATATATCATTGACAAGACTACATGACCTGCAATGCTCCGTGAACTTCATATTCGACTGCACAATTGCCCCAGGCCTTTTTCACTTTCCACTTCCCTCAGTGCAGTACCACATAGTTAGCATTACTAGAGGCATATGATGCAAGAAAGCAAGCTTATGCAGCATCAGCCAAAAGGAAAAAAAAAATAAAAAAATAAATACTTCCACTTCACCTCTCCGTTCGTTTGAAATACCTGCACAGCTGAGCCTTAAATTTATTTAGGCTATCAACTTCCACAACAAGGGATGGAAATCTGTTCCACCAACCAACTACCCGCTGGCTAAAGGCAAATTTCTGCACATCTGTCTTTCCTCAATTTGAATTTATGCCCTCTCAGGTGATTATACTGAGCAAGAGGCAGTATGCCATCAGCACTGAGCATGCTCAATCCATTCAAGACTTTGTACACCTCTATCAGATCACCTTGCCGGTGCCTAGTCTCCAGACACTGTAATTGCAAAACTTAAGCCTTTCTTCATAAGAGCAACCCATTGTTCCATTCACTAATCTTGTTGCCCTTCTCTATACTCGTTCAAGCAGCTCTGCATCCTTCCTGAAATGAGGCTTCCAGACTTGTATACCGTACTCAAGGTGTGGCCTGACCATTGCTTTATATAAGGGAATAATCACCTCCTTATCCCTGCTAGAAAAATTCCTGTATATCATTGAGAAGACACCATGAGCTACTCTTGCAGCCCGTCTGCACTGCTCAGAGAACTTCATATCTGCCTGCACAATTACCCCCAGGTCCTTTTCATTCTCTACCACTGTCAGCGTAGTACCACAGAGTTGATACGTTGCTCTGGGGTTGCTGTTTCCCATATGTAGTACTTTACATTTGTCGATGTTAAAATTCATTTGCCACCTCTCAGCTCATCTGCTCAACCTTTCCAGATCCTGTTGCAGCAGCATAGCATCAGTAGTGTCCTTAACAACCCTGCCAACCTTTGTATCATCTGCAAACTTGGACATTAAGCTTGATATACCATCATCAATTTTATTTATAAATACAGAAAACAATAATGGTCCCAACACTGAACCATGAGGGACTTCACTAATAACATCAGTCCACGATGAGCAGTGTTCCTTGATTACCACTCTCTGTCTTCTCCACCTCAACCACACCCCTTTATCCATAGAAGCAATTTGCCTCAAATGCCACACTGCTCCAATTTGTGCAGCAGTCTTCCCTGTGCAACAGTATCAAAAGCTTTTCTAAGATCAAAATATACAAATATCAAAGTTATTCCCTGCATCCAGTTCTTTTGTGACTGCATCATAGTATCCAATCAAATTGGTCAGACAAGACTTCCCCTTAACAAAACCATGCTGTGTCTGAGCTATAACTGAAGTCTTGTCTAGATGATCCTGTAGTGCTTCTTTAACCAGTGCCTCCATTAATTTTCCTGGAACAGAAGTTAAACTCACAGGTCTATAATTACTTGTGTCAGTCTTTGATCCTCCTTTATGAATTGGGGAAACATTTGCACATCTCCAGTCTATGGGTACCTCCCCTGAGTCCAAGGAAGCTCTCTAAATTATGGCTAAGGGTTTTCTTACTTCCTTTGCTGCCTCCTTTAATATAACTGGATAGATCCCATCCACCCACAGTGCCTTTCTTGTGTTTATCTTCAACAATTTCTCCTCCACTTTACTCTCAGTTATTACAAGATTAAATAGCTTTCTGAGGTGCCTCCATAGCCAGGTGGTGACAGGCTCGAAGAACAGGTGACATTATGCTTGATGCTTGTTCTGCTTTTTTGGCATATTTCAATATTACAGTTAACAGGTTCAGCAGCCCAGTCAGAGAAGAGCATCGCGCACCATTTTATTGTTGGTGTTTCAATTTTTACATTATATGATAGTATAAACATGTTATTAGGCTTTTATATGCATTCACTTTATTGTTATATGAATAGCATTTTATTGTTGGTGTTTCAGTTTTTACATCATATGATAGTACACCTAATTCTGTTTTTGCATGAACTTTTTTTACACGACTTTGATTTAACACGAATTCAAAATAAATATTTCATTCTCTTTTTACACGAGTCATTTTGATTTAACACGATTTCTATGAATTTTTTTTTGCCTAAATTGTAAGAATTTTTTTTATTTGTGGCATATTAGTATCATTTCTATATTACACGCACCAATAGATTGGATAACAGCTAGTGTGTGCGTTTTGAAACGCGTGCTTTTGCTTACCAATGTGTACGTCTAGGTATCTATGAATCATCAACGTTTTTATTGAATTTGGTGCACATCTACGGTATTCGTGCATTGTACCTTCGGAAGACATGTAGTAGTAAGCTCTATTTCAAAGTGAAAGAATCTTTAGTGAAATTTGTGCACATATAAATTTATTAATTTTGCCAATAGTCAATAAATTGTAAGTTTACAAATTTTTCATACCTTTTTTTATTAATTATAACTGAGATATTTTTCGGTAGCCCTTATATAATGTGGAATAATTCGCCTATTACCAAAATGAAAAGGAAAGCGATTTCTTTGGAACTTAAAATTCAAATTTTAGATCGTCTTGCAACTGGACAAGGGGCTACGTCTGTAGGAAAGCATTTTGGTGTACATGAAGCTACCGTAAGAACTATTAAGAAAAATGAAGCTGCAATTAGGAAGTCGGTATGTTCTGGAACAAAAGTAAGTGTTAATTCATCATCATATACAAGATATTGTCAAGGAAAAAATGGAAAAGGCCCTGGTAATATGGATAGAAGATCAGTCACAAAAAAGAGTACCAGTAGATGGAAATGCCATCAAGCAAACAGCACTAAGAATTTACAGACAGATTAAAGAAAAGGAGCCAAGCATTTCATCTCAGTTAAACATAAAGTATGAATTTTCTGCGAGTACAGGTTGGATGACAGGGTTTCTTAAAAGGAATGCTCTTCATAATATAAAAATTAAAGGTGAAACTGCATCTGCGGATGAATCGGCTGCTAAAGTATTCCAGCAGGAACTTGCAAAAATTATTGAAGATGGAGGATACACTCCTGATCAAGTGTGGAATGCAGATGAAACTGGTTTCTTCTGGAAACGAATGCAACAGAACGTATGTAGCCAAATCGCAGAAAACTGCTGGTGGTTTTAAGGTAGCTGAGGATCGCGTGACCTTATTATTTTCCTCCAACGCTTCAGGAGATCGTATGTTGAAACCACTGCTGGTAAATCGAGCCCTAAACCCACATTCAATGAAAGGTGTAGATATCAATAAACTGCCTGTTCACTGGATGGCAAACAAGAAGGCCTGGGTGACCACTACTATTTTTACAGAATGGTTCAACAAATGTTTCGTCCCAGAAGTCAGACGTTATATGAATTTGAAAGGTCTCGAATTTAAAGTTCTTCTGATTCTTGACAATGCACCCGGCCATCCTGTCTTGGAACACCCAAACGTACAAATTTTATTTCTGCCACCTAATACTACATCTTTGATACAACCGCTAGACAAAGGTATAATTGCGACAATTAAAACATACTACGTAAAACGAACATTCCAACACGTTTTGGACAAACTGAATGATGAAACACTAACAATCATTGATGTGTGGAAGAAATTCTCAATTATGGATTGTATCAATCAAGTTGGATTAGCGTTAACTGAATTAAAACCAGCAACTTTAAATGTGTGTTGGAAAGCGGTTTGGCCACAATGTGTAAAAAGCAAAGATCCCATCATCCCTAATACGACCGAATTTCCCAACATCATTACAATGGCACACAAAATTGGTGGAGAAGGATTCGATGATCTATCGTTTGAAGATATTGATGAATTCTTAACCGACAAAGCCCTAAGCGAAGATGAAATATTAGAGGTTGTCCTTGGGACTCCTTATCCCACAGAAAGTAGTGATAATGAAGAAAATGATCCTGTTCTAAATGCAGATTTAATAAAAGAAGGTCTGGAACTGGCCAGAAAATTAGGTAATCATTTTGTCAAAAATGACCCTAATGAGGAACGCGCTGGGAAGTTTCAACGTGAACTGAAGTTGTTGACAGCCTCTTACAGAGAATTATATAACGTCCTAACCAAAACACGAACACAACGATTAATAACTGAATTCGTTCGTAAAACCGGTGAAACATCAGCACCAGAGGAGACTCGTGCTGATTTTGCTCAAGAGATCACAGAAAGAATTTCATTAATAGAGGAAGAAGACGATGTCCACAACATTTCTAGTGATGGCAGTGATATTCCAGTCGTACGCAAACATATGAGCCGTTTATTATCAGAAAGTGAAAATGAATAAAATCTTGTTATGTGTAAAACAGATTTTTTTTGTTCATGAAGAATTTTTTTTCATTTCATATGCATACAAATTTATTTTAATACATTTTAATTACATATTATTACATGTGTATTTTGTTTAAATAAAATAATAAGCTTAAAACGAATATTTTTATGTGTTTTTTTTTAATTATTTTTACTGATTTTTTTAGATCCGGAACCAATCTTCTTTTCTTCCATAAATACAATGTCTTTTTTTACACGAATTTTTTTTACACGTATTTTTCAGGAACGTATCTATCGTGTAAAAACAGAATTAGGTGTATAAACATGTTATTAGGCTTTTATATGCATTCACAAGTGAAAAAAAGGGTTACATTCAACTTTTCAGCAGGGGTCTGGAACCTAACCTGCCATATGAACCAGGGCCCTGGGGCCCTCTACACCTCTGGCCTTCAGGAAATTGAATCAATTAATGCTGTTGCTAAGCATGACTTAAGAGCCAAAGGGATTACCATTCTGCAACTGAGTGTTGCTCTTAAAAACTATCCAAATGCCTGTCCCACATAACCAGAAGTCACACGACTTCCATCGTTTACCAGCATTCAACACGGCAGGCAAATAATTCATTTGGAATAAATACAGTACATGAAGTTGCAAAAAAGAGTACTCTGAAGGTGGACAAAACTGATAAAAATTTTATTTTACAGAATTAATCTAGTTACTTTATCAAACTCATTAATCTTAAATTCAAAGATGCACAGTTCAGAATTACAGCAAATATTTAAAATTAATTTATAGCTAACAGAAAATATATAAACAAGCACATGGATTTCTCAAAAATATTTAATACATATATTTAATATAAACTCATACTAACTGCAATTGAATACACCAACCATATAAGACCAAAACTTTATTTTAAAATAAATTAAAATAAAATTGAATAAAACAGGGTAAAAATTTGATGTAAAAAATAAAAATGCACTGACAATTGTAGAATTAAAAGTGATAAAAATATAGATAAAAATAAACTACATAAAATTAACAATATATAAGAAATATTAAAAATTAAATGTGATAAAACAACACCAAAGCTTTCAAAGTCAATGCCTCTTTTTTTTCAACAGCAGAACTTTACTGTCACAGCAGATCCTTAAATAACATCAGCAGAATCATGGCATGTGTTACAGTAGGAGCATGGGAATTATCCTGCATATAAACACAGAGACTGGAAATGGCTCAGGAGCATGCCAGGTAGATCCATTCATTCCTTCCAATAATTATGCTGTCAAAGTGGGTGTGAAAAAAAAAACACAAATACCTGACTAAAATCTGAAGAAAAATAAAAAGCAAACTAGCAAAGTGATAAAAATACTGATGGCATTATGTATGTTCCAAAGAACAAATCTGCAACCTCTTTATCCATTTCCAGTGCCAATACATATGCAAATAATCAACAATGACAACAAATATGTGGTCTCTGTTGATCTAGTATATTCCCCCATATGATCTTTAAACCCATGAGCATGTGGAAGATAATTCCCATGCTCCCACAATAACGCATGCCATGAGGCATGATCTACTGATTTTATTTAAGGATGTGCCAGGGCAGAAAAATTCCACTCTTGATAAAAAAATAAAAAGGAGGCAGTCGACCTTGAAAACTACAGTGTTGTTTCATCACTTTTAATTTGTAATGTTTCTTGTATATATATTTTTAATCATATCCTGTTTTACCTTATTTTAATTTATCTTAATGAAGTTTTGGTCATATATGATTAGTGAATTCAACTACAGTATGAGGTCTTAATTTTCCCAACCCTGAAAGGCCAAATTGAAAAACATAATATAAAACTTACCAGTTTATTGATGAAACACCTCTATGTGCTGGTAAAAGAGAAGGATGGTAACAAATTGTTTGATGATGCGGGCGTCTTATCACTTCCATAGGAATAAACTGAGAACAAAAGGGCAACACATTTAAGTCAGCATGCACAGATTTATAACAATCAATTATTTCTGAAACTGGTTTTCCTTGCTTTTGCCATCTTCCAAATTTAAACACTTGTATTCCATCTTTTCTAGCAGTTGTTGCTAAATATGCATACACGCATAAAACAAAAGAGAATAGCAATTAACTCTCCATTGCATATATAAACTATCAATTAGGTAATCAAACCATTTATACATAAAATTTCTACAAATGCACAGTCCAAGATGCAAATTTCAAATTGTGGAAAATTCTGATGATAATTACCAGTGTAAAAATTGAGAACTATTCTCAAAGTCTACAATATAAAAGTCCATAATTAGATAGTATGAACCAGAGCTGTAATGCTCATTACATTCTACGTTGTATCAATATTTGACAAAAGTCCATAATATACAAAACAGCAGCAAACAAAAAGAATGTAAAAGATATTACAGTTGACATATAAAAAAACTAAAACAGTACAGAAAAATATATTAAAATGAATAAAACATGAAATAAAATATAAAATAAGCTACTGCAGAAGCCTTTAAATTTGGTCACTTTCTTTATCAACCTGAAACATGATTAATGAAGCAGTGGGGAGGGTTATATGGTACCTAATGAATTTAAAGAGAGATTAGCAATGACTGGAATAACTGATGAAAGAGGAAAAATGAAGATTCCAAATTACAGACACTTTGTGTCACTGTCTAAATGATGAAGAATATGATTTGAATTTTGAGGGGAACAGTGTTTACAGCAAAGCACATGCATAGCAAAAAAGAAGCAAGTCACTTTCTTGATCAACAAAAAAGAACTTGTTCTGAGAGGTTATCCACTAAATAGAAATATGACCAGAATACAGAGTTAATGTGATGAACAACAAAATGTTAGACTGCTATGTAATCCACTACATGTGCAACAAGGCAAGCAAATCAAAATGTCTTATTACAGGCAACTTACTCTGCAGACATAGAACGGAGATTAAGTCACTCATACCAAGGGAGAGAGAATAAAAACTTATGGATAAAGCATGCAACTGGCAATCACTCCTTGGACCTAACCAGATGACTTCTTTCTACATTGGCATTGTATGGTATGAAAGCCACTAAGGGAAAAATAAATATTCCTGACTTTGCCATCATTAAAGATTCATCCCCCCCCCCCCTAAAAATCTTGGAATTAGCCTTCAGGCTGCAGTAATTATAACCTTTTTGTATGGAAAATATCCCAGGAATTATAACTGATCAGACTGAAAGGAAAGGTTTTAATTTTCATAGTGAGGGATAACGTTAGCCTTAAATATCATTTGAGTTGAATTTACAAAGCAACTAAAATTCCTAAGGGACAGAAGTAATATATGGGAAATGTCTGGCACTCTACATTAGCAACAGTTTCATATCTTTGTAAAGATATGGCTGGATATTTAACCCATAACCAGGCACACCTGTGATTTCATGCACCCTGACATGTTTTTGTCCTCTCAATTTTGCATAATATCTCCATTATTATTTCTAATTGATAGCAAGCAAAATTTCAATCAAAAATCCCTGCACGCTTTAATAATTTGATGCTAAGCAGACTGGTCTGTCAAGTGAAGCAAGCACATCAACTAGATATATTGCCATAAAGTATTTAAAAGAGCACACTTCAATAACTGAATGCAAGAGGTGCACTCTAATTTAAAATTCATGTTTTTCAGCTCATGTACATAATGACTAGGCTTAACTTGGTCCTGCATTTTTATCCTTTTCACAATAACTAACAAACAAAGATTTCTTGCAGTGGTAAAATCAAAAAACATTCAATTTCAGCTGGCTGGTCTAAGCAGATGAAGAGCAGGACATCATTAGAGGGTGGATGGGTGTGGGTGTTTCATTTTGAAGGCCCTGCATAAGCAGCTTTAAATTAAAAACAAACTATGCATTATCAGGAGATCTCACTCAGCAATTAATACTTGGGGGGGGGGAGACAGGCTAAGAGAGATTATGGAAAGGATCAGGTAGTAAAAAATTGTTTTTTTAAAGAAAAGAAGGAAATGAAACATTAACCTGAAGAAGAAGTGTAACAATACCAGTATTGATGAACCTATGGCTGACAAGCCAATTAGACTTTGCATCTGAATTCACAAGAGAATCCTATTTGATAAATGGAGGAGGTTATTAGCCCAGCTAAAATTATTTGTATTTGGCTGAGTTTCTGATACATGAAAAGACAAAAGAGAAAAAAAATATCAGATTTCAAAGTGAAAATAACATATCAAAAGTAAAAATACTACATCATCTGGTGAGTATGGGCTTGGCACACCCAGGGTCCTGAGCTGGATATCATCGTTCTTCTCTTTCTTGGTAATTCCCTTCTACTTTTGACTCCTCTCTCTCCCTCTCTCTCCCAGGAACTTTTTTTTTTTTTTTCTGATGCAGCATAAGCCTCAGGCTTCCTTGCATATGGCTATAATAATAATAATAATAACATAAATTAATGCCAACTTTCCCACTACCCACTTCATAAACAAAAAAAAAAACATGTCTTCTTGACAGATGGAGAATGTGTCATCACATTACATGATCACTCGGTCACAGGATTCCAATAGTTATGATGGCAAGATGAAACTGGAATGAAGAACCCAAGGGTCTGAATATTCTACCGAATAGCCATTTTACCAATTCTCCAAACTATCTTAACATTTTTTTTTTAATGTTACTTTTAATCATTTAATTTTACACTTAAAAACAACTGCCAATGGTTAATATAACCAGCTGCTGAGTGAGATGTTGGCCATTTAAAGGCTTGCAGTAAATGAAGAAATCCTCAAATAACAAATAGATATGGTTTCTTTCCATAGATATGGAAATTTGCATAAAATCGCAATATCATATTTTCAAGACATTAATAAGCACAAATTACCACAGTGACAATTTTATGATATCAACAAAACACACACACACACACAACTTTCACACAAGTAAAGGTGCTTCGGTGGAAATTAAAAGGTCACAACATCACTTGGAAATTTTTTAACAACAGCATATGAGGATATATTGCACAGCAGAACAAAAGTTAAAAACTAGATATCATCTTATGGCACTGGTTAAAATTTATAAGCATTATATATCTGTTGCTCCGGGGATATGCAGTGATCATTCCCTGACCTTTCCACATCCTCCATATTTGGTGGCTCATGGGCTCGAACCCCAGTCTAATCAAGAAGTATGTGCTATGCACTGCTGCTCCCCACCTGGCTACAGAGGCACCAAATATATATATATATATATATATATATATATAGAATCAAATTACTAAAGCGTAGAACTGGGATATTAGTAGGTACTGCTGTAGTAACACGACATATATAGCTTACACTCATTGAAAATGTCGTACCTATATGTGTTGCTACAGTAGGAATTAATTTCTTTCCTCTTCTACCTCTGAGAACTGAATTGGTTCTGCTTTCTGCTTTCAACACGATAGAGGGCGCTTCCTATCCATTTATCTAGTAATTTCATTTTTGTAGCTGCTTGACACATCTGAGGTGGCGCGGTCTTCACCTATGTGAATATACGACATGTGCTTTGACTTACGGCCTTTCTTGTCTATGCTTCAACAAGGTAAGGTAACGTATATTTAATGCCGTATTACCTTAGTCTTTGCACCATGGGTATATCCTACTCCCTATAACCTTAACATTTTCACTATGAAAATTGCCTATTTGGCGTTTAGGAATTTATATTAGGAATTAGCCATTCCGGTATTAGCATTAGCATTAGTAGAGGCATTTGATGCAAGAAAGCAAGCTTATGCAGCATCAGCCAAAAAAAAAAAAAAAAAAAGTAACATAAATAAATAAAAATAACCACTTCCACTTCACCCCTCTGTTCGTTCGAAATACCTGTCCAGCTGAGCCTTAAACTTATTTAGGCTATCAACTTCCACGACAAGGGATGGAAGTCTGTTCCACCCACCAACCACCCGCTGGCTAAAGGCAAATTTCCGCACATCTATCCTACATCTGTCTTTCCTCAATTTGAATTTATGCCCTCTCAGGTGATTTTTCTGAGCTAGAGGAAGAATCCCATCAGCATTGAGCATGCTCAAACCATTCAAGGCTTTGTACACCTCTATCAGATCACCCCGCTGGTGCCTAGTTTCCAGACACTGTAATTTGCAAAACTTAAGCCTTTCTTCGTAAGAGAATCCCTTTGTCCCATTCACCAATCTAGTTGCCCTTCTCTGTACTCGTTCCAGCAGCTCTACATCCTTCCTGAAATGAGGCCTCCAGGCCTGTATACAGTACTCTAGGTGTGGCCTGACCATTGCCTTATACAAGGGAATAATCACCTCCTTATCCCTGCTAGAAAAATTCCTATATATCATTGACAATACACCATGAGCTACTCTTGCAGCTCGTCTGCACTGCTCAGAGAACTTCATATCTGCCTGCACCACCACCCCCAGGTCCCTTTCATTCTCTACCACTGTCAGTGTAGTACCACAGAGTTGATACGTTGCTCTGGGGTTGCTGTTTCCCATATGTAGTACTTTACATTTGTCAATGTTAAACTTCATTTGCCACCTCGAAGCCCATCTGCTCAACCTTTCCAAATCCTGTTGCAGCAGCATAGTGTCAGTAGTGTCCTTGACAACCCTGCCAACCTTCGTATCGTCTGCAAACTTGGACATTAAGCCTGATATACCATCATCAATATCATTTATAAATACAGAAAACAATAAAGGCCCCAATACTGAACCCTGAGGGACTCCACTAATAACATTAGTCCACGATGAGCAGTGTCCATTGATTACCACTCTCTGTCTTCTCCCCCTCAACCACCCCTTTATCCATAGCAGCAACTTGCCTCCAATGCCACACTGCTCCAATTTGTGCAGCAGTCTTCCATGTGCAACAGTATCAAAAGCCTTTCTAAGATCCAAGTATATAATATCAAAGTTATTCCCTGCATCCAGTTCTTTTGTGACTGCATCATAGTATCCAATCAAATTGGTCAGGCAAGACTTCCCCTTAACAAAACCATGCTGTGTCCTAGCTATAACTGAAGTCTTGTCTAGATGATCCTGCAGTGCTTCTTTCACCAGTGCCTCCATTAATTTTCCGGGAACAGAAGTTAAACTCACAGGTCTATAATTACTTGTGTCAGCCTTTGATCCCCCTTTGTGAATTGGGGTCATATTTGCACATCTCCAGTCAATGGGTACCTCCCCTGAGTCCAAGGAAGCTCTCATAATTATGGCTAAGGTTTTGCTTACCTCCTTTGCTGCCTCCTTTAATATAACTGGATAGATCCCATCCACCCCAGGTGCCTTTCTTGTGTTTATCTTCAACAATTTCTCCTCCACTTTGCTCTCAGTTATTACAAGATTCTCTAGCTTACTGCTAGAGTTGAATACACCTCTGGCATTCCCCTCGCTGAATAACTCCTCATGTGTGAATGTCGATGCAAAATATTCATTTAGTTTGTTAGCTACCCGAGCAGGGTCATCAACAGTTGACCCATCGATCTCAAGTGGACCAATCTGATTCATCCCCTTCCTTCTAGAATTTACATAAGTAAAGAACTCTTTGCTGTTTTTCTTCGCATCCCTTGCCAAGGATCTCTCGTAATCTGCCTTTGCCTGCCTAACCTCCTTTGTAACTTGGTTACAGATCAACTTGTATCTATCATAGGCATCCGTGTCACGTGTTAATTTGTATGTATCCCATGCATTTTTCTTCTCTGCCATATGCCTCATTAGTTCATCTGACAACCATTTAGGCCTAAACCTTGAACAATATTTCTTAGTTGGTATGTAAAGCCTAGTAGCTTCCACGATAAGTTCTTTGAATGCTTCCCATTTTGAATTTGCTGTTGGCAATATCATCAGTTGATCCCACTGTATAGAATTTAAATACTGTCTCAGTCCATTGTAGTCGCCTTTACGAAAGCAATACCCCTTCCCTTTACCCCTAATGGTAGTTACCTCTTTGAGTAACTCCCACTTCAGCACACTGTGATCACTGCCACCAAGTGGTTCATTTATCTGCAGATTCTTAATGCATGAAGAATCACTACTGATAATCAAATCAAGAGTATTACTCCCTCTAGTTGCCTCCCGAACATGCTGATGTAGAAAACAATCATCCAATAAATCCACAAAAGCCTTGCTACTGTGTGAGTGACCAGCCCCCAAATTCCAGTCAATATCTGGGAAATTAAAATCCCCCATTATAAGACTCTCTGATTTACTGGCCCACTCTATTTCTCCGAACAGTTTCTTATTATACTCATCAGAGTCATTAGGCCTATAGCACACTCCTACTCTCAATTTTGATCTCCCAATGCTTATGTCACACCAAACTGACTCGACACTGCACTGTCCAGCAATGTCGACTGGCTTCACTTCCTTGGATTTTATGTGTTTTTTTAACTAATAGCATAACCCCTCCTCCCTTCCTATCCTGTCTATCCTTTCTGTAGACATTGTACTCCCCAAATTCCAGTTCTGCATTTCTTATATCTGTGTGACACCACGTCTCTGAAATCCCCACAATATCTGCCTTTGATGTTTTGAGCAATACCTCAAATTCATCAAATTTATTTACTAAACTCCTAGCATTGTGTACACACAAGTA